>NC_053026.1:104667983-104722701 GCF_003073215.2 Triticum urartu | reverse complement strand
CTGTCACTCTTGCCCTCCAATACATAGTCCTATCAACATACAACTAACCCTATGGTGTGATCCACGCGCGCGCTCATATGATGGGCACCAAAGGACAACAACACAACCACAAGAAAATTAAATCAATCATAGCAATTCATCAACCACCGATAGGACAACGAAAATCTACTCAAACATCATAGGATGGCAACACATCATTGGATAATAATATGAAGCATAAAGCACCATGTTCAAGTAGAGGGTACAACGGGTTGTGGGAGAGTGGACCGCTGTAGATAGATGGGGTAGGTGATGGAGATGTTGGTGAAGATGATGGAGGTGTTGGTGTAGATCGCTGTGATGATGATGGCCCCCGGCGGCGTTCCGGCGCCACTGGAAGTGAGGGGGAGAGGGCCCCCCCTCCTTCTTATTATTCCTTGACCTTCTCCCTAGATTGGAGAAGGGTTTCCCCTCTGGTCCATAGCCTCCATGGCATGGGAGGGGCGAGAGCCCCTCCGAGATTGGATCTGTCTCTCTCTGTTTTTGTGTTCTCAGATTCTGCCCTTTCACCGTTTCTTATATTCCTGGAGATCCATAACTCCGATTGGGCTGAAATTTTAACACGATCTCTATCCGGATATTGGCTTTCTTGCGGCGAAAGAAGGGCACCAACCGCCTTACGGGATGGCCACGACGGCCCAGGGCGCGCCCCCTGCCTCGTGGCCCCCTCGGGCATCGTCTCGTGTTGATTCTTCTTCCCAAAAATCACATATATTCCAAAAAAAAGTCTTCGTAAGTTTTTATCCCGTTTGGACTCTGTTTGATATGGATTTTTTGTGTCACAAAAAACATGCAACAAACAGGAACTGGCACTGGGCACTGGATCAATATGTTAGTCCCAAAATAGTATAAAAAGTTGCCAAAAGTATATGAAAGTTGTATAATATTGGCACGGAACAATAAAAAATTATAGATACGACAGAGACGTATCAAGCCGCGAGAAAAAAATGCCCATGAAAAACAGAGTGAAGTTCAAGTAAACATGCCGAGAAGTTCAAGTTCTTCATACGGTGCATTTTTGAAGAATCTGTTTCGCGATAAAGGCAGAACACATGATCTCGTCGTTTGCAAAATTACTAGAAAACGGCTAAGAATCGGAGAAAACAATCTACATGAAAAAGTTTCGCATTTTTCGTAGCTTTTCAACGGTATATTATTTGCCCCATTCCCATAAAGTTTGTTGAAATTACGGCAAAAATACGTTTTCAGTCATTTTCAAAATTGACTTAAAACCGTAAAGAATTGGGAGAAAAATATATACCAAAAAGTTTCCAACGCCATATCATTTGCTGCATTCGGATGTACGATTAAAAAATTAGCTCGAAAATATGAACCTGTTGGAACTTGGACCGTTTTTCAAATTACTATTAAACCGTTCAAAATTAGAAAAAACTTTCAACATGAAAAAGTAGCGCATTTTCATAAGCTTTCCAATGCCGTATCATTTGCCTCAATTGGATTAACCGTTTAGAAATACCATCGAAAATACGAACTCGGCTGTTTCGTTTGTGAAATTCTATGATTTTCAAAATTACTCTTTAACTATAAGGAATTAGAGAAAACTTTCAACATGTAGAAGGAGCGGTTTTGCAGCAGCTTTCCAACTTCATATTAATTGCCTCATTCCGATAAACGGTTTAGAAATGCGATCGAAAATACGATTCATGATTTTTGTGTGAAGAAAACATGATTTTCAAAACTGTTCTTCAACCGCTTAATTTTTGCCAAAAATTTAACTTGGGTCATGATACTCGTGTCCATAGCTTTCCAACGATATATCACAAGCCCCATTTGGGCAATGTTGGCGGAAGTTCAACCTAGCACCGGGGAAGTTCAGGTCGAACAACTCAGGCAGTAAAATTGCAAAAAAACGCAAGTTCATCATGACCCGAGAGCAAAATCCGTCAATGAGCAATATTCCTATCTAAAATGGGCATTTAGTTGCTAAAAACCATTCTAGATTAGTGCTACCTCTTGAGCACTGCGTTGGTTTTCCCCGAAGAGGAAGGGATGATGCAGCAAAGTAGCGTAAGTATTTCCCTCAGTTTTTGAGAACCAGGGTATCAATCCAGTAGGAGGCTACGCGTGAGTCCCTCACACCTGCACAAAACAAATAAATCCTCGCAACCAACACAAATATGGGTTGTCAATCCCTATAGGGCCACTTACGAGAGTGAGATCTGATAGATATGATAAGATAATATTTTTAGTATTTTTATGATAAAGATGCAAAGTAAAATAAAGGCAAAGTAAAATAGCAAAGTAAATAACTAAGTAGTAGGAGATTAATATGATGAAGATAGACCCGGGGGCCATAGGTTTCACTAGTGGCTTCTCTCGAGAGCATAAGTATTCTACGGTGGGTGAACAAATTACTGTTGAGCAATTGACAGAATTGAGAATAGTTATGAGAATATCTAGGTATGATCATGTATATAGGCATCACGTCCGAGACAAGTAGACCGACTCCTGCCTGCATCTACTACTATTACTCCACTCATCGACCGCTATCCAGCATGCATCTAGAGTATTAAGTTAAAAACAGAGTAACGCCTTAAGCAAGATGACATGATATAGAGGGATAGACTCATGCAATATGAAGAAAACCCCATCTCGTTATCCTCGATGGCAACAATACAATACGTGCCTTGCTGCCCCTACTGTCACTGGGAAAGGACACCGCAAGATTGAACCCAAAGCTAAGCACTTCTCCCATTGCAAAAAAGATCAATCTAGTAGGCCAAACCAAACTGGTAGTTCAAAGAGACTTGCAAAGATAACCAATCATACACAAAAGAATTCAGAGAAGATACAAATATTATTCATAGATAGACTTGGTCATAAACCCACAATTCATCAGTCTCAACAAACACACCGCAAAAAGAGGATTACATCGAAGAACATTTTATTGAGATCCAAAAAGAGAGAAGAAGCCATCTAGCTACTAACTATGGACCCGTTGGTCTGAGGTAAACTACTCACACTTCATCGGAGAATCTATGGTGTTGATGTAGAAGCCCTCCGTGATCGATGACCCCTCCGGCGGAGCTCCGGAACAGGCCCCAAGATGGGATCTCGTGGATACAGAAAGTTCCGGCGGTGGAATTGGGGTTTTGTCTCTGTATCTGATCGTTTGGGGGTACATGGGTACATATAGGAGGAAGAAGTACGTTGGTGGAGCAACAGGGGGCCCACGAGGGTGGAGGGCGCGCCTGGGGGGGGGGCAGGTGCGCCCCCTACCTCGTGGCCTCCTGTTATGTGGCCTGACGTAGGGTCCAAGTCTTCTGAGTTGTATTCGATGAGAAAATCACGTTCCCGAAGGTTTCATTCCGTTTGGACTCCGTTTGGTATTCCTTTTCTTTGAAACCCTAAAACAGGTAAAAAACAACAATTCTGGGCTAGGCCTCCAGTTAATAGGTTAGTCCCAAAAATAATATAAAAGTGGATAATAAAGCCCAATAATGTCCAAAACAGTAGATAATATAGCATGGAGCAATCAAAAATTATAGATACGTTGGAGACGTATCAAGCATCCCCAAGCTTAATTCATGCTCGTCCTCGAGTAGGTAATGATAAAAACAGAATTTTTGATACGGAGTGCTACTTGGCATAATTTTAATGTAATTCTTCTTAATTGTGGTATGAATATTCAGATCCAAAAGATTCAAGACAAAAGTTCACATTGACATAGAAAATAATAATACTTCAAGCATACTAACAAAGCAATTATGTCTTCTCAAAATAACATGGCTAAAGAAAGTTATCCCTACAAAATCATATAGTCTGGCTATGCTCTATCTTCACCACACAAAATATTTAAATCATGCACAACCCCGATGAAAAGCCAAGCAATTGTTTCATACTTTTGACATTCTCAAAACTTCTTCAATCTTCACGCAATACATGAGCGTGAGCCATGGATATAGCACTATAGGTGGAATAGAGTGATGGTTGTGGAGAAGACAAAAAGGGGAAGATAGTCTCACATCAACTAGGCGTATCAACGGGCTATGGAGATACCCATCAATAGATATCAATGCGAGTGAGTAGGGATTGCCATGCAACGGATGCACTAGAGCTATCAGTATATGAAAGCTCAAAAAGAAACTAAGTGGGTGTGCATCCAACTTGCTTGCTCATGAAGACCTAGGGCAATTTGAGGAAGCCCATCATTGGAATATACAAGCCAAGTTCTATAATGAAAAATTCCCACTAGTATATGAAAGTGATAACATGAGAGACTCTCTACTATGAAGATCATGGTGCTACTTTGAAGCACAAGTGTGGTACAAGGATAGTAACATTGTCCCTTCTCTCTTTTTCTCTCATTTTCCCCCTTTTCTCTTTTTGTTGGGCCTTTTCTCTTTTTTTGGCCTCTTTTCTTTCTTTTTTTATTTTTCGTCCGGAGTCTCATCCCGACTTGTGGGGGAATCATAGTCTCCATCATCATTTCCTCACTGGGACAATGCTAAAATAATGATGATCATCACACTTCTATTTTTCTTACAACTCAACAATTACAACTCGATACTTAGAACAAAATATGATTCTATATGAATGCATCCGGCGGTGTACCGGGATATGCAATGACTCATGAGTGACAAGTATGAAATAATTATGAACGGTGGCTTTACCACAAATACTATGTCAACTACATGAACATGCTAAGCAATATGACAATGATGGAGTGTCTCATAAACGGAATGGTAGAAAGTTGCATGCCAATATATCTCGGAATGGCTATGGAAATGCCATAATAGGTAGGTATGGTGGTTGTTTTGAGGAAGGTATATGGTGGGTGTATGATACCGGCGAAAGGTGCGCGGTATTAGAGAGGCTAGCAAAGGTGGAAGGGTGAGAGTGCGTATAATCCATGGACTCAACATTAGTCATAAAGAACTCATATACTTATTGAAAAAATCTACAAGTTATCAAAGCAAAGTATTACACACATGCTCCTAGGGGGATAGATTGGTAGGAAAAGACCATCGCTCGTCCCCGACCGCCACTCATAAGGAAGACAATCAATAAATAAATCATGCTCTGACTTCATCACATAACGGTTCACCATACGTGCATGCTACGGGAATCACAAGTTTCAACACAAGTATTTCTCAAATTCACAACTACTCGACTAGCACGACTTTAATATCACCATCTCCATGTCTCAAAACAATTATCAAGTATCAAACTTATCATAGTATTCAACACACTCATAAGAAAGTTTTATTATTAATCTTGTATACCAAGCTTATTAGGATTTTAAGCAAATTACCATGCTACTAAGACTCAAAATAATCTAAGTGAAGCATGAGAGATCAATAGTTTCTATAAAACAAATCCACCACCGTGCTCTAAAAGATATAAGTGAAGCACCAGAGCAAAATTATATAACTCAAAAGATATAAGCGAAGCACATATATAGAGTATTCTAACAAATTCCAAATCATGTATGGCTCTCTCAAAAGGTGTGTACAACAATGATGATTGTGGTAAACTAACAATCAAAGACTCAAATCATACAAGACGCTCCAAGCAAAACACATATCATGTGGCGAACAAAAATATAGCTCCAAGTAAAGTTACCGATAGAAGTAGACGAAAGAGGGGATGCTTTCCGGGGCATCCCCAAGATTTGGCTTTTAGGTGTCCTTAGATTATCTTGGGGGTGCCATGGGCATCCCCAAGCTTAGGCTCTTGCCACTCCTTGTTCCATAATCCATCAAATATTTACCCAAAACTTGAAAACTTCACAACACAAAACTTAAAGTAGAAAATCTCGTGAGCTCCGTTAGAGAAAGAGAATAAAAGATCACTTCAAGGTACTGTAATGAACTCATTCTTTATTTATATGGGTGTTATACCTACTGTATTCCAACTTCTCTATGGTTTATAAATTAATTTACAAGCCATAGATTCATCAAAATAAGCAAACAACACACGAAAAACAGAATCTGTCAAAAACAGAACAGTCTGTAGTAATCTGTATCTAGCGCAAGATCTGGAACCCCAAAAATTCTAAAATAAATTTATGGACGTCAGGAATTTATCTATTAATCATCTGCAAAAATAATTAACTAGTTTCCAAATAAAAATGACAGCAGTTCTTGTGAGCGCTAAAGTTTCTTTTTTTACAGCAAGTTCAACAAGACTTTCCCCATGTCTTCCCAACGGTTCTACTTGGCACAAACACTAGTTAAACACAAAAAACACAACCAAAACAGAGGCTAGATAATTTATTTATTACTAAACAGGAGCAAAAAGCAAGGAATAAAAATAAAATTGGGTTGCCTCCCAACAAGCGCTATCGTTTAACGCCCCTAGCTAGGCATAACAAGCAAGAATAGATCTAGGTATTGCCATCTTTGGTAGGCAATCCATAAGTCGATCTCATAATAGATTCATAAGGTAATTTAATTTTCTTTCTAGGAAAGTGTTCCATGCCTTTCCTTAATGGAAATTGGAATCTAATATTTCCTTCGTTCATATCAATAATTGCACCAATCGTTCTAAGGAAAGGTCTACCAAGAATAATAGGACATGAAGGATTGCAATCTATGTCAAGAAAAATAAAATCTACGGGCACATAATTCCTATTTGCAACAATAAGAACATCATTAATTCTTCCCATAGGTTTCTTAATAGTGGAATCCGCAAGGTGCAAGTTTAGAGAGCAATCATCAAAGTCACGGAAACCTAACAAATCACACAAAGTCTTTGGAATCGTGGAAACACTAGCACCCAAATCACATAAAGCATAGCATTCATGATCTTTAATTTTAATTTTAATAGTTGGTTCCCACTCATCATAAAGTTTTCTAGGGATAGAAACTTCTAATTCAAGTTTTTCTTCATAAGATTGCATCAAGGCATCAATGATATGTTTAGTAAACGCTTTATTTTGACTATAAGCAGAGAATTTAGCACGGATTGCAACAAGGAAATACAATCAATCAAAGAGCAATTTTCATAGTTAAATTCCTTGAAATCCATAATAGTAGGTTTAGCAACATCTAGGGATAGAAACTTCTAATTCAAGTTTTTCTTCATAAGATTGCATCAAGGCATCAATGATATGTTTAGTAAACGCTTTATTTTGACTATAAGCATGAGGAGAATTTAGCACGGATTGCAACAAGGAAATACAATCAATCAAAGAGCAATTTTCATAGTTAAATTCCTTGAAATCCAGATAGTAGGTTTAGCAACATCTAGGGTTTTAATTTCTTCAATCCCACTTTTATCAAATTTAGCTTAAGATCAACAAATTCAAAATTCTTGGAACACCTTCTAAGTAAAGGAGGATCATATTCAGTCCCATCATTATCAAGATTCATATTGCAAAACAAAGATTTAATAGGGGACACATCAATAACTTTTAGATCTTCATCATTATTTTCATAGCAACTCGGTTTAGCGGCCATCTTATTAACTAAGGTAGCCTGCTTCCGAAATTTCAGCAGTTAATTTCTCAAGATGGGCAAGTTGGGATCTTAAACCATCGAATTCTTTAGACATATCGTCAAGCTCTTTATTCATAAAACTCATAAAACTTTTCTGTTCTTTAAGCTGGTTTCTGAAGAAACTATTATGTTCAAATTGCAAAACCATGAAACTCCTAACATTGCTTTTGATCTCTTCTAACCTTTTAAGGTCAAGGTTACTGAATTTAGTATTATCTTGAGCCATCGCGACAAGCAAGAAAACTAACACACAAGCAAACAAAAAGCAAGCGGGCAAAAAGAGACAAATAGGGAGGGAGGATAGAGAGAGAGAGGGCGAATAAAATGACAAAGGTGAATTGGGGGAGAGGAAAATGAGAGACAAATGGCAAATAATGTAATGCGGGAGATAAGGGTATGTGATGGTACTTGGTATGTTGACTTTTGTGTAGACCTCCCCGGCAACGGTGCCAGAAATGGCTCGTTGTCGGGAGTCAGATCTTGACTTGCGCAAACCTCCCCGGCAACGGTGCCAGAAATCCTTCTTGCTACCTCTTGAGCACTGCGTTGGTTTTCCCCGAAGAGGAAGGGATGATGCAGCAAAGTAGCGTAAGTATTTCCCTCAGTTTTTGAGAACCAAGGTATCAATCCAGTAGGAGGCTACGTGTGAGTCCCTTGCACCTGCACAAAACAAATAAATCCTCGCAACCAACGCAAATAGGGGTTGTCAATCCCTATAGGGCCCCTTATGAGAGTGAGATCTAATAAATATGATAAGATAATATTTTTGGTATTTTTATGATAAAGATGCAAAGTAAAATAAAGGCAAAGTAAATAACTAAGTAGTAGGAGATTAATATGATGAAGATAGGCCCGGGGGCCATAGGTTTCACTAGTGGATTCTCTCGAGAGCATAAGTATTCTACGGTGGGTGAACAAATTACTGTTGAGCAATTGACAGAATTGAGCATAGTTATGAGAATATCTAGGTATGATCATGTATATAGGCATCACGTCTGAGACAAGTAGACCGACTCCTGCCTGCATCTACTACTATTACTCCACTCATCGACCGCTATCCAGCATGCATTTAGAGTATTAAGTTAAAAACAGAGTAACGCCTTAAGCAAGATGACATGATGTAGAGGGATAGACTCATGCAATATGAAGAAAACCCCATCTTTTTATCGTCGATGGCAACAATACAATACGTGCCTTGCTGCCCCAACTATCACTGGGAAAGGACACCGCAAGATTGAACCCAAAGCTAAGCACTTCTCCCATTGCAAGAAAGATCAATCTAGTAGGCCAAACCAAACTGATAATTCAAAGAGACTTGCAAAGATAACCAATCATACATAAAAGAATTCAGAGAAGATTCAAATATTATTCATAGATACACTTGATCATAAACCCACAATTCATCGGTCTCAACAAACACACCGTAAAAAGAATATTACATCGAATGGTTCTCCACAAGAGAGGGGGAGAACATTGTATTGAGATCCAAAAAGAGAGAAGAAGCCATCTAGCTACTAACTATGGACCCGTAGGTCTGAGGTAAACTACTCACACTTCATTGGAGAGGCTATGGTGTTGATGTAGAAGCCCTCCGTGATCGATGCCCCCTCCGGCGGAGCTCCGAAAAAGGCCCCAAGATGGGATCTCGTGGATACAGAAAGTTACAGCGGTGGAATTAGGGTTTTGGCTCCGTATCTGATCGTTTGGGGGTACGTGGGTATATATAGGAGGAAGAAGTACGTCGGTGGAGCAACAGGGGGCCCACGAGGGTGGAGGGCGCGCCTGGGGGGGTAGGCGTGCCCCCTACCTCGTGGCCTCCTGTTATGTGACTTGACGTAGGGTCCAAGTCTTCTGAGTTGTATTCGATGAGAAAATCACGTTCCCGAAGGTTTCATTCCGTTTGGACTCCGTTTGGTATTCCTTTTCTTCAAAACCCTAAAACAGGCAAAAAACAACAATTCTGGGTTGGGCCTTCGGTTAATAGGTTAGTCCCAAAAATAATGTAAAAGTGGATAATAAAGCCCAATAATGTCCAAAACAGTAGATAATATAGCATGGAGCAATCAAAAATTATAGATACGTTGGAGACGTATCAATTACACTTAAATCACATAGAACACGACTGGCCAGAATAATTTGCACGAGGAGACACGGTTGCCAAGATAGCCCGAAGGTCGAGTTCCAACAGAGGGAAGTTCAGGCTTGTAACTCAGGAAGTTCTGGTTGTGATCAGAATATTATTCTGATCCGGTGATCAGAATAGTGTTTATGTATATATATAGCAGGAAGTTCAACGTGATCGGAATAGTGATATACCAATCAAAATAGGTCATAGAAGTTCAATGTGAAAATAGCAGGAAGTTCAACTACTACACTGAATGAATTTCAGATTTAAAACTTTTAAAAACGTCGCGAGTATGAAAAAATGACCAACACGGGAAGTTGCGTGTTTACAACAGCTTTCCATTGGTATATCACTTGCTCAATTCCGGTGAGTAGATAAAGAGCTACAAGCAAAAAAAAGAACATGAAAAATAGAGTGAAGTTCAAGTACACACGCCGACAAGTTCAAGTTCTTCATGCGGTGCATTTTCGAAGAATTTGTTTCGCGATAAAGGTAGAACGCATGATCTCGCCATTTTCAAAATTACTTGAAAATAGATAGGAATCAGAGAAAACCATCTACATTAAAAAGTTTAGCATTTTTCGTATCTTTTCAACGGTATATTATTTGCCCCGTTCCGATAAAGTTTGTAGAAATTGCGGCGAAAATACGTTTTTAGCCATCTTCAAAATTGACACAAAATAGTAATGAATTGGAAGAAACAATACATACAAAAAAGTTTCCATTTGTTCAAGCTTTCCAACGCCATACCATTTGCTGCATTCGGACGAACGGTTAAAAAATGAGCTCGAAAATACTAACTCGATAGGACTTGTACCGTTTTCTAAATTAATGTTAAACCGTTCAAAATTAGAAAAAACTTTCAACATGAAAAAGTAGCGCATTTTCATAAGCTTTCCAATGCCATATCATTTATCTCAATTGTATTAGCCGTTTAGAAATGACATCAAAAATACGAACTCGGCTGTTCGGTTTGTGAAATTTTACGTTTTTCCAAATTACTCTTTATCTATAGGGAATTAGAGAAAACTTTCAACATGTGGAAGCAGCATTTTTGCAGCAGCTTTCTAACGACATATTATTTGCCTCATTCCGATAAATGGTTTAGAAATGTGATCAAAAATACGATTCACGTTTTTTGTGTGATGAAAAAATGGTTTTCAAAACTGCTCTTAAACCGCTTATATTTTGGCAAAAATTTAAGTTGGGTCATTATACTGGTGTCCATAGTTTTCCAACGGTATATCGCAAGCCCCGTTTGGACAATGTTGACAGAAGTTTAACCTAGTTCAGAGGGAAGTTCAACATACCACTAGCGGGCAGGTCAGGTTGTGATCAGAATATGATTCTGATTCCGTGATCAGAATAGTCACTATTCTGATCACAGGATCAGAATCATATTCTGATCACAACCAGAACTTACTGAGTTACAAGCCTGGACTTCCCTCTGTAGGAACTCGACCTTCGGGCTATGTTCGCAACCGTGTCTCCTCCCGCGAATTATTCTGGTCAGTCGTGTTCTAAATGCCCATTTTAGATAGGAATCTCGCTCGTTGGCGGATTTTGCTCTCGGGTCATGATGAACTTACGTTTTTTGCAATTTTACTGTCAGAGTTGTTCGACCTGAATTTCCCCCGGTCCTAGGTTCAACTTCCGCCAACATTGCCCAAATGGGGCTTGCGATATATCGTTGGAAAGCTATGGACACGAGTATCATGACCCAAGTTAAATTTTTGGCAAAAAGTAAGCGGTTTAAGAGCAGTTTTGAAAATCGTTTTTTCTTCACACAAAAAACATGAATCGTATTTTCGATCGCATTTCTAAACCGTTTATCGGAATGAGGCAAATAATATGGCGTTGGAAAGCTAATACAAAACCGCTCATTCCACATGTTGATAGTTTTCTCTAATTCCCTATAGTTAAAGAGTAATTTTGAAAATCATAGAATTTCATAAACTCAATAGCCGAGTTCGTATTTTTGATGGCATTTCTAAACGGTTAATCCAATTGAGCCAAATGATACGACGTTGGAAAGCTTATGAAAATGCGCTACTTTTTCATATTGAAATTTTTTCTAATTTTGAATGGTTTAAGAGTAATTTAGAAAATGGTCCAAGTTCCAATGAGTTCATATTTTCGAGCTAATTTTTTAATCATACATCCGAATGCAGCAAATGATATGGCGTTGGAAATCTTGAATAAATGCGAAACTTTTTGGTATATATTTTTTCTCAACAATAATAAAAGTAAGAAATATACAAGTAACTATCTAAATCATACAAGTAAGAAGTTTTTCCTTTTAAAAAAAGATAAGAACAAGAGGCTCACCATGGTGGTGCCGGCGACGAGATCGGCACGGGCGATCGACGGCGGTGAGGACGGGGACGGGACAACACCCTACACATGTGCAGACTCTAAGAAGTTAATTTGTGCTCAGATTGTGCATCTAAATCAAATGAACTCCCACATACACTCCTCCACTAAAACGCACAAACCACTCTACTTCTGGAGCATTTGAAATGAGCTAAACTAGCAGTGAGATATGAAAGGATGAACTTGCTAACCTTTTAGAACACTTATGTAGTTGGTGCACCGCCAAACCTAGAAAAATCTTGGGGAAAATGTAGCTTGGAGGTCGAGCTTGGACAAGAGAAAACTTAAGTGTGGCTCGGGAATTTCATCAAACACCTCATGTGCATAGGATGTGAGAATATAGTAGCACACACCTCCCACCCTTCCACGGCCAAAAAATAGAGGAGATGGGGGTGGATATATATAGCAAAACATTAGTCCTGGTTTGTGTCTAAAACCGGGACTAAAGGCCTACCCTTTAGTCCCGATTCCAGACACAAACCGGGACTAAAGGGAAGCAACCCCTTTAGTCCCGGTTGGTGTCTGGAACCGGGACTAAAGGTACCAGTCGAACCGGGACTGATGCCCGGTGAGGCCCGACCGGCGTCCTAGCCACTCGAATAGGGACTGATGCTCCCATTATTCCCGGTTCGTAGCACAACCGAGACTAATGCTCTGATCTGGCCAGGACCAAAGCCCTGTTTTCTACTAGTGTACAATGACAACATACTATTTCTTACCTCCATTTAGGAAAACTCGATTAGATGATGTAGTTATTATTCTTTCAGGTGAAATGTTCATCTTTGGGTACTGGTATGAACCTCCTTATTGTACATACCTGGTCATCACCAAAGATGGAATTATGCTTGAGCCTGTGCCAATACCAATGTCAGAGTCTGTAATGATGCATGGCTTTGCAATCATAGAGAACTATTCCATATTGATGGACTTGCCAATGTATTTTTCAGCAAAAGTACACGATGCTTTATGGACACTACAATGTAAAAGCAATGTCATCAATGATAAATGCCGTATGCACATTATTTTTATTGCACCATTTCTTTTCATCATGTTCAAGGATGCTATAGTCCATATTTGTTTCGCAGTTGCATGGGCTCAGTTTGCATTAGCAGTTGATAAATGGTTAATAGTACTCTTCATAATCTGGTATTATTGTTCCGATGTTGCATTCTGGTATATAGGAAATGGTGAAGAATGGTCAAGTTTTCTACAAGAATGGTGAAGAAATCTCGTTTCGACATACTCCAATGCCATGGAAAGGATGAAAAAAACCATCAGATAGTTTGAACTCCCCAATTGTTTCATATGACACAATGTTATGACATATATAACAGTTTGCTTGAACTTCTAATGATAACTTGTTTATATCATTTTTCACGAATTCAAGTTAGCCATGGAATAGATGAATATAATAAACATGTAAATGTGATTCTTTATTGCATCATCGATGTTTTCTGGCATGGTGGCGTAAGTAAGAACTCAAACTGAAATGAACGTGTTTAATCTGATGAATTAGTATGTGCAACATTAGTTCCTTTATTGAAATTTTAGCATTGTGTACACAAATAAAAAACAAGAAAAGGATACATAATTATTAAAAACCCCATGGGTTATAACTAGCCTTGTTTTCTGGTGTTTTTCTCATCAGTACTCCCTCCGTTTCTTTTTACTCCGCATATAATATTTGGTCAAAGTCAAACTGCACAAAGTTTGACCAAATTTATATAAAAAAAATATGAACATCTACAATACTAAAACTATATAGTATGAACATACGTTTCATGGTGCATCTGATAATATTGATTTCATATTGTGAATGTTTATATTTTTTAATATAAAGTTAGTCAATCTCTACAAAACTTGACTTTGACCAAACCTTATATGTGGACTAAAAAGAAACGGAGGGAGTACGTGCAGGGATAGAGTCTTAAGGGGAAAGAGAAGGTCGAACGGTAGGTGCATTGACCGGGGCGTGCATTTCTTCCATTCTTTCCCTAGCTGATCTGGATCGTGCGCGTTGGATCGGGAGGAGAGGAGAGGCGAGGGATCGCTAGGGTGGTGGGAGCGGGAGGTCAAACCAGCACGACGACGACAGATCCTCCTTTGATAGTAGAGATTGTTAGCATTCAACCTACCCTCTCTCTCCCTCTATTTGCACGTCATGCATGATCACACGATCGCCATGCACGTAGACCACGCTCTCACACCCCTCTATACATGTAACCTATATAAAGAATGCAATACCATGGCAGCACCCAAGGTCTCATTGCCATTCATTCATCCAAATCAAATGGTATCAGACGTCGATTACCTCCCTCGTATGTAACCTTCTCTTCCACTGCACTCCTCACTCTGCCACCTCGCCATGGCGGCTCCCCAACCTCTCCATCACCTCTTGGATACCACTGCCCCGTCCACCTTAGCGGCTCCCAACCTCTCCCCCTCGCCGGCATTTTCATCCATCTGCATGTTCCTTTGGTTCTCTCCCACAATCCACCAAACTTCTCTCAATGGTGCACCTTGTTTGAGGTGATGTTCCAGAAATACGTTATCACCGATCATATCGCCAGACCACCTCGGCCTACTGATCCTGTCTGGCTCCAAGACGATGAACACATCGTTTCATGTCTCTCGAATTGCGTCATCGCGGAGATCATGAATGAGGCACCACCATGGCCGATGTATGTGCATCCATTTGCTCTCTCTTCCTGGAAAACCGCGAGCACTGGCAGGTTCTTCTCTCCATCGAGTTTCTCTGGATCGAGCAGGGCGCGTCCTCAATCATCGCCTTCTTCGCCAGACTCAAAGAGTGTGTCGATCGGCTTGCCGACCTTAGGGCACCGGTCAGCGATTGCGATCAGGTACTGAACATGCTCCATGGTCTTCACCCCCGCTATCGCTACGTTGTGCATATCCTTACCATGCAGACTTCTTTCCTCTCATTCCTCCGTTGCCGCACCTTCCTCTTGCTCGAGGAGAGCTGGCAATCCGATGAGTTCTCCACTGAGATGGAGCAGCATGCCGGCCGCGTGCCCAGCAACACCAACATTAGCGGTGGCGGTGGTGGTAATCGCAACTCCGGTGGCGGCGGTCATCACAAGGGCAAGGGCAAGGCCTCTAGGGAAGGTCATTCCTCGCACAACGGTGGGGGAGCTCATCACACTCCGACGGGGGTGCTCCACCTCGCCCCGCTGCTTCTACACCGACCCCGTGGACAAGCATGGTGCACACGTGGCCAGTGTCGTGGCGTCCACATGCTCTCGAAGCCGGCATCCTCGACTCCCACCCCGGTGTGCCACCCCCTTCGCCGGGGTGGCTGCTCATCACGCTGCAGCGCCCGTTCAACATGTCTACGAACTGTCCACTGTCTGGCAAGCTGGCGCCGTGCAGCTTCATCTTCTCTATGGCGCGCCTCCCACTAGCGCAGCCTCAACACACCGGCGTGGGACTAGAGTGCGCTTGTGCACGCCCTCAGCACCATGACTCTGAAGCAACAACAACCATCGCCACCGGGGTCCGACTGGTACCTTGACACCAATGATACAACACACATGGTGTCCTCGTCCGGTATGTTGTCCTCCTCTGGCCCCTATCATTCCACTAACACTGTAGTTGGCGACGGTCCCTCGCTCGCCGCCATGCACACGGCCCACCACCGCATACCTACCAATACCTCGCCCCTCCCCTCCAACATGTCCTCGTGTCGCCACACCTCATCAAAAACCTCATCTCGATTAAAAAGCTTGCTCGCGATAACCCTGTTAATGTGGAGTTTGATCACCTTGGATTTTCTATAAAGGATCAAAGAATGAAGAGGGCGATCCTCTGATGTAACTCCGCTGACGACGATCTCTACCCGTTGTCCACGCCGTCTTCTACATGAACGCATCATGTCCTCACTGCCGCCTCCCGCGATCTGTGGCATCAACACCTTGGTCACCTCAGCGGTGACGCTCTGGAACGCACACGCTCCAGTCATCCTCGCTTGCCAACACCAGTGCATCCCCTTGTTTCTGTTAGTCATGTCAGCAGTGGTGGAGATAACGATTGGATAAAGCCGAGTATCACATGCTTGAATAAAACCATATGGGAGCAACTAGTTGATGAGCACTCCTCCGGGAGCCTCACAACGATCAGCGCCACTTGGTGTGCTCTCAGCCGTTCGCCACGTGTGGAGCTCTGGGCGCTCCCTTCGATTTTTTTTCGCATGCGTTTGAGGCTTTCTAAACGGTTTTTTTGGTTTTTCACTGGTCTTCCTTAGCTTTGGGACAAAAAAACCGAATTTTTTGCATGAAAAAACGCATTTTCTTTTTTTTCTTTCACGAGAGTCACGGTTTTGCTTCCGCGAGAGGCACGGTTTGCTTTCGCGAGAGTCACGGCCGTGCCTCTCGAAAACGAAAAAAAATGTGTTTTCTATTTATTTTTCTTTTGCGAGAGTCACGGTTTTGCTTCCGTGAGAAGCACGGTTGTACTTTCGCGAGAGGCACGGTTTTTCTTTTACGAGAGTCACGACCATGCCTCTCGGAAACGAAAAAGAAAACGTTTTTTTTCCTTTTGCGAGAGTCACGGTTTTGCTTCCGCGAGAAGCACGGTTGTACTTTCGCGAGAGTCACGGTCGTGCCTCCCAGAAACAAAAAATATATTTTGTTTTTTTTTCACGAGAGTCTTGGTTTTTCTTCGGCGAGAGGCATGGTTATGCTTTCGCGACAAGTATGGCCGTGCCTCCTCGGAAATGAAAAAAAATGTGTTTTCTTTTCTTTTTTTCCTTCCGCAAGAGTTACGGTTTTGCTTCCGCGGGAGGCATGGTTGTGCTTTCGTGAGAGGCACGGGCGTGCATCTTTCGGGAAGGGAAAATACCATGCTCCCAGTTTGTTTTTTCGTCCGGTTTTTTTTCCGGGTTTTTCATGAAAAAAAGTTCGTCAAAACCTATCAACATGGGATCTAGTTTTGAATATCTCGACGCGAGAAATCCAACAGTAAAAGCGGTTCGAGATTTGGATGCACGATTTAAGAGATAAAACATTTTGAATAAACAGATCTATGAAAAAAAAGGGAAAACTCCCGACAAGTAGCGCACATGCAGCGCGCTACTTGTCGCAGCCTCGGAAGGTTGAAGTTATCTTTGCAATGAGTACTTCTCAACTAGTGATTTCGAAACCATATGCACTTATACTCTCATCTCAAGGCTTCTTGTTGCAATTTGTCACCAATGTCCATCATCAATTGGAGTTGCTACTCTCATCTCACGTAGAGGAACAAGCTAGCAAAGGTAGCCAGCGACTGGGATCGATCCCCTTATGTCTCTCCTCACGAACAGAGTTGGCCTGCTGTAGCCCATGTATAAAAAAAGGACTACATGGGCCTATAACCTCCCTGGTTGTTGCAAGGCCGAAAAGCAAGGTAACTAACTCCCCAAGCTGGCCCAGTTGAATAAGCTATCGTATTTTTAGCTAGCGTGAGATCATTGGGTTTCAGCGTTTTTGATGATTTCCACTACCCTGGAAAGTCGCCAGCGTTCAGGAACGTAGTTGCATCGGGCCGGGGCACGTGCCCTGGGTGCCCTGACGGTAAAATTGCCCCTGCATGTCAGTTAGGCAAAAGTGTGCATCTACCTCTTAGTTCGTCAGAACATGTACCATACTTTCCATTTCAGCTTGTTCATTGTGATGTATGGACCTCGCCGATCACTAGCATTTCTGGTTATCAATATTACCTAGTGTTGCTTGATGATTACAGTCATTTTGCTTGGACATTTCTTTATGTCACAAGTCCGATGTGTTGCCCACTCTACGCATGTTCTCCACCTTTGTTCAGAGCCACTTCCACCCCCCCATCCTAACCATACAATCTGACAATGGTTAAGAATTTGATAACAAAGCGGCAGTTCTTTGCATCACTTGAATCAATTGACACATTGAACGAGGCGCTAAATTTTATTTAGAATTATGATAAATATGGATGGATCATCCAGATGGGCTCTGCCCATGCATGAACACTACACACACCGCGTTGGATTATTATGGGCTCTGCCCATGCATGAGCACTGTATATACATTTGATGGGCCCTGCACGGCGACTCTCTTGGTCCCTTTCTGATTTGGAAAAAGAGAACCGGGGAGTTCAATCAGTATATATACATGTTCTTGAGTGTGGCCGTTCGGTGACAAGGTGCATTTGCACCTGGGCGTCAACAGTAAATTCAAATAAAATTTAGCAACAAATATTAAAAAATTGGCATCAAAGCAATAAATATGTGTTATGTGCGTGCAAAATTTTGTGGTGAAATGACATTTGAGGAGGTCGCGGAAAAGAAAAATCTCAGGTCTCAAAGAAATTTTTAAAAAGAACACTGTTTGGAGCCGATTTTTTTTGGCCGAGGGCTCCTCGAATGTGATTTTGCCCTGAAAATTGGCATGCTCTTAGCGCACTAGACCATCTTTGATGCCAGAACAATTGAGTATGTTCTGTAACTACATAGTATGTTGTATGTGTATCAAGTTTATTTAGTTCCTTTTCAGCGGGGAAATTATTAGATCGCTTTGGTCGAAAGATGAAGTACACTATACAATAATGCGAGCTAGCAATATATATTGTGCATGGCGTTAGCTTTAAAAAGTCTTCATCCATTAAAGTGGTGACTTTCTTCACGAATTATTACCGCATGTTCTGTAACTTCATAGTACTATTTGTCAATGTGTACGTGCAATGCAAGTTAATTTGGAAGTATATTAAGTGCATGTGGATATTAAATAGAATACTATTTGCATGTTATTATGTGATTAACACTATATTTGACATGAAATTAACCGCACGTTTAACGTGTTAAGCGCTCAACATTAAAGTAATCTAGGCCGCTGGATTGACATGATTTGATGGCCGAGATTAATTGGATCTGTTCCTTTGGGTCTTTTTATATTGATATAAATGTTGTATGTGTATCAAGTTTATTTAGTTCCTTTTCAGCGGGGAATTATTTAGATCGCTTGGGTCAAAATGTGTTCCACGCACGCCTTACTTAAGATGAAGTACACTATACAATAATGCGAGCTAGCAATATGTGTTGCGCATGGCGTTAGCCTTAAAAGGATTTCATCCATTAAAGTGGTGACTTTCTTCACGAATGATTATGGATGAGAGGAACTGGTGAGGCGGATACGACTAAGAATTGAAGTGCAAGCTAGATTTCCTTCAACATATATATTGGACCTTGGCACACGCAGAGATGCATACTATATAGAGCCAAGGATTATGGACGCGACATGCATGGAGCTAGAGTTTTGGTCTCTAGATAGCTCACTGTTCATGTCTGGTAAGAGCAACTCTAGCAGAACCCGCAAAAACTTGACCCACAAAACGTGTTTGCAGTTTCACGAAGATCGCGTTTGTGGGTCAAAAACTAGTGCGGCAGAACAAAAACCGTATCTAAAACTGCATAATTTGAAGAAACACTTTCGCGGGAAAAATTGCACCTCGTTGATGCGAGTAGTTCATCACATACTACAAAGATTTTACATGATCAAACACTACAAACATAGTTCATACTACATACTACGTTGATACAAGTACTAGAGGGGGTGGGATCTGTCGGCGGCGAGGTCGCGGCAATGGACGACGACGTGGAGGAGAAGGACGCTCAATCCTCCTCGACGGAGCTGCAGAGGTCGATGTACTTCGCCCTCTTCTCCTCGCGGATGCGGCGCCACTCCTCGTCCTTCTCTTTGGCGGCGAGGTTGGCGGCGACCGTCAGCCGCCACTGGAGGTCTTCGAGCTCCTTGGCATGGCGCCGGCGCTCCACCTCCTCGCGCACGCTCCGCTCGGCGATGGCGGCCGCAACGGCGTCGACGTAGTCTTCTGGCCCGACGACTCCGCGGCAGCCGAGCGCAGCAGGCTCCTCCTTGACGGGGACGAAGTCGAACTCGTCCGGCTCCTCCTCGTCCTCTGACCACTCTCTCTTCACAGGGAGAAGGCCCGCGCCGGAAGAGGAGGAGCTCCCGGCGTACGAAGATCTCGTGGAGGAGAAGGACACGCGCCGGCGGTCGTACTCCTCCATCTCGCGGACGCGGAAGCTCGCCGACGGCGACAGGCCGCGGTTGGTCCACTTCCGGGCCCCGCTTCCTCGCGTCGTCCGACCGGATGCGCCGCTCGCGCTCCGGGTCGCTTCGGCTGTCGGATCTGCTGTCGGAGTCGCGTCCGGAGCTTCACATGCGGCCCCACATGGCGGCTGGAGGCGGGGAGGTGATCGCCGGCGGCAAGAAATGTGGAGAAAGGGGGTGGGGAATCGCATGGCTCGGCGGCGGCGGGGGATAGTATTTCAACCCGCAAACGAGTCATGGAACTGTAGATATTGCGGTTGGGGCGTGCGGTTTGCAGGCCGCGGCAAATTTTTTTGCAGGCCGGGCGAATATGCGGGCTCTTTCTGACCGGAAAATTGAGCCGAGCCCGCATACTCGCTGAAATTTTGCGGATCTACGTGTTTTGCGGGGTCTACTAGAGTTGCTCTATGGACGTCGAGGTTGCTTCGGTATCTAAATGGACCCTACGTAGCTACGCACCTCCATCCATCCATAGGATCTTCTAGCATAATATGACATCTTAAAAACAGGCCACTAGTATATACTATTACTCTTTTTTTTACACAAAGGACCAAATTAAAATGGAATAAAACATTTTATTTATCCGGAAACCAAAAGTCTTTTATTACCTATAGTTGCAAAATTCCTAGATCAGCGCATGCATATGTACAAAACAAAAAGTGAGTTCGGTCCATTTTGTTTGTTCAAACGACAACAGCTCTCGTGCATTACATGTGTACATGTACTAGTAGCTAGTAAAAGCACTAAACTAATCTGACGATGCAATATTCAACTAACTAATTTGCTAGCTGGTGCGCCCATGGTCAGTGCCCTAGTGTTTTTTGCGTCATGTACATGTAGTATATAATAAAGAAGCATGGATGGTGTGCATCTTATTTATGCACTACAAATTAAGTGCACAACTTGAAGTACTCCTGATGGTGCGTATACCTGATGATGATGTAGTTCCATGCATGATCCGGTTGCCATATAGATTTAGACAACTTTCCGTTTGCGCATCATCATGGTAACGACGCCCAAGCAATTATTCAACCCTGCACTTTATTTTACATAATTTGGAAAAGTCTATAGGTCTGATGAATCATGCACAAGATCATTGGCAAATGACCTCACACGACCTTTCTAAAAGGAGTGACCTCGCACGCATGACTAGCTAATTAATGATTTATATATACTTTCCTACGCTATTTGCTAGTTTCCAGAGTTAGGTGTTCAAAACAATGGATGCATGGAATTCCTACTAGGAGAATGTCTTTTCACACCCTTAATGAACAGTAAATTCAAAAAAATCATAAACTCTGAAACTTTGCGACATCAAATATGATCAAACTTTGTAAGTGCTTGTGATTTCATGCATACAAAACATTCGAGGAGCTCTACACAATAAAAAGATTTCAGTGCTCAAAGTTTTGAGCACTGATTTTTGTTTGTCATGTGTACACTTTTCTCTACATGATATTTCTTGATGAAATTTTGCAGGCACCAAAAACATTTGAGCAAATTTTCTGTAGCAATGTTTCAGATTTTTATGTTTTTATTTACTATTTTTTAATTTACTGTTCATGTGTATGTAGGGATACCCGGGAGCTACCACACCTTTCTCTTCCAACTAGACAATGTTATATGTAGTTTAAACCATGCAGTTCTACATTAAATTCCTGTGTGCTAGATAACAACACCATCATAGATATTTCCCAGAATTTACATCACATATGCATTTTTTTTCTGGAATCGTCCTAAAGAGGTGATCGCATATGATTTTTGTTAAAAATAGTCCTATATTACAGGTGGTTCTTAAACAAAAACCGTGTTATTACCCCCATTGGTCTTCGCGGCATTGTCTCCCTCTCCCTCCAAATCCCTTGAGGACCTTCCCCTCCACTCATTTCTCCGCTTCCCTTCCACTTCTTCCACCATGTCTACTAGGGTTGCCTCAGCATGTTCGACGAGGACCACCAATTCCTTACACATGTGGGTACTGGGTATATGCGTTGCCAGGAGGAGCATATTGAGAGGTGGAGCAGCCCTTGCATCTACTACTGCCAATGTGACAAGAGGAACGTTTGTCTAGGCCGAAGCTAGGAAGCGGTGGCAGCTTCTTTAGCAATACCGGCGGCTTGACCTTTGCAGTGGCAGGGCGGCATTCGAGCATAAGATCACCATTCTATGTGTGTTTTATATCTCTATCTCAGAAGGTTATGTGAGTTGATCTTTGATCTCGTCTTTTTATTGGCGACTTAATTTAACCATCAATTGGTAGGCAAAACCAAGTCGATGACCATGAAAAACCGTTTCTAGTGACATATCTCTGGTAGTGTTAGCTAGGTGGGTCCTCATTAACAGTACACATCCCGTAAAAAATGATACAGATTGTATGAGTTTCAACATGCGGTTGAATGGTTAAGAGGGTGGTTGAACCTCCAGCCCAGCATGAAACAAATCACATGTTTGACAACATCACTTGCTTGATAAAGGTGTGATATTCTTATAGTGAGAGCATCCCCTCAAATGCCCGCGGACGCGCCCAGGCGCGTCGGCGGACAGTGACCGGTCACCCCTCAAAAACGCATTCCACATCCAGATGCCTCAAACTAGAAATCTCAAATCTATATTATTAAATGTAACATGAAACGTGAAACCTAATCTACGCGGAGCTCGTCCGGTTCCACTCCCCGCTTGCTCGGCTCTGCCCTGGCCATGTCTGGCAGCCGGCTGCGCTCCTCAGAGTGTTGGTCCAGTCGTCGGCAAGGTATGGTAGAGCATGGGACGCAAGCTGGCTCACGGTACACAAGGCCCCGCCGTCTCCCATGCCCTACTCTTTCTCGTCGGAGACCGGAACCCGAACGGTGCCGTTGGACGTTAGATCGATGATGGATCCATTTAGGGACGAGCTGCCGACGTCCACCACCACGATGCGATTGCGGCGCCCGGACTGATGCGCCATACGGGGCACCGGACAATGCACTCCGCCTCGCCGACGTCCGCCCCTGCGAGGGCTGCCGCCGCCTTCCGTGCCCGTTGCCTTACACGGTGGGAACGGTGTGCCATGGCCTCGTCGGACGAGATCCATGGTGTGTCCCGATGCTCGGCGTGCCACCAGAGGAGTTGCGCGTCCGCTAGCGAGTTCGGATGCCAAACTGATCGCACCGCCTCCGGCAATGCAGCTATGGCCGTCCTAGCGCCGAATCCATGCCCCATTTGTGCGGACGCAATGGATTCCCGACAGATGGAGTCCGAGCGCAGCCGTCCATGGGCCTCCTCCCGGGCGCGGCGGAGCGCAAGCCGGACGGCCATCTCCTCCTCGGGGCCGCGCGGGATGAGTTCGGGGTCGACGGATCTGGAGGTGAAGGACTCGGATCCACTTCCCGCCGTGCCGAAGAAGGCCAGAAGGAGACGGGGACGAGCTTGGGTGGCAGAGGGGGATTGGAGGGGAGGGGAGTTAAGTGGCTAGGGTTTGGTTCGGCGAGCGGATGGGGTAGAATTTATGTGGGGTTCGGTGGGCCAGCGTGGGCCCGGTCCGACGTGGCGGGCGTGCCCGGACGCCCCCATATCTGCTCCATATTTGGGCTGGATATGAGGGGTGCCGGTCAGCCGGGGCGTTTGAGGACCGTTTGATGGGGCCGTCTGGGTCACAAAATCGTGACCGGACAGTTTGCCCGGGCGTGTGAGGCAGGTTTTAAGGGTCCGGTTGTAGATGCTCTGAGAGAGGACACTCCTACACCTAGGTCCTTGTGTGCGCTCGGTGTTTTTTTTATCTAATGTTTTTTATACACGGGTGAGCGTAGGTACCTATAGCTTGTCTTGAAAATTTCCAACCATAAATGATGAGGACGACAAAAAGGAACATGGATGCATCAATCGGGCTAGGATGGGGACGACTATGATGATATAGTATCTTCCAAGCAGAAGGGAATCTCCATGGATCTATAACTCAGGCTAGCTGTTACTAACAAAAACTCCCCATATAGCGCTAGTGCATGTTGATAGGGAAAATGCTCTGATCAAGCCAAAGATAGGCATACACTTTTAGTCAATGTTGTTGAGCATGGTTGCACCACGAGCTTAGGTGCAGCCCGTCGCGCTCTCGAACTATAGAACTATGATACCCATAACTACACACATAAATGCATATATGCTACATCTTGGCATGTGTGTATGGTATGTATATGTGCACGATGCAAGTGCAAAGAAATTTAATCATGTGCCTGTGAATCAAATAGACCGTAAAGTGAGGGAGGAAAGGAAAGAAAAGTTGTGGCTAGGCGCCGTTGCTCACGTGCTGCTAGCTGTACGTACGTACGATCGATCGATCGGTTGATGGGTGTGCTTTATCGATAAGATCCTGCAGGTGCAGACCAAAGATTGGCATGTCGGATGGAGCACCGCCCATTAGTTTCTTCCATGGACTACATACTAGCTACTCCTCTCTCTCTCTCTCTCTCTCTCTCTCTCTCTCTCTCTCTCTCAACATGTAGCTATGCTTTAGTTGGAAGATCGACACGTCCGTCCTGGAGGATGCATGATTTTCCTTGTATCTCGGGATCCGTACGTACTACTACGGAATCTGTGCTGCATGCAAAATGAAACGGTTTGGCGTGAGCGTTGGTCCAAAAGAAGATATCATCACTGTCACCATAGATATCATCACTGTCACTGCATGCCTAGCTTCAGATCTCGCAAAGATCCACACACATGCGAGCCTCCGCAACAAACATATCCCGAAAACTTTGCGCATCGGAGATACTATATCCAACTTTTTGTTTAACTTGAGATTTATACATCTTTGCACAGCAGAGGTTAGTTTCGGGCCATCCGTTCTGATTCATCTCCGGATCGAAGAGCAAGAACTAATTGACACATTCTTATTTATCTCTAGTTATAGCTAACTTCTTGTAATCACGAAAAAAATGCTAGCTTCTTTTGCGAAAATAATTCAGATCTATTATCAAAGTTCACCGGAAGTACAAAGCACCCCAGACATAATACAAATTACATCAATATACCAAGACTACTGAATGATCACTACCGCCGCCAGAACGAGCCATCGACATGCCGCCGTCGCCACTCCCCTCTCGGAACCGGCTTGACCTTGTCGATGATAGCCGGGAAGTCTTCATGCACGTGCCCCTAAGGACCAACGCCCTGAAACTGCAGTCCTCGTTGTTGAACCATTGAATAGATCTGAAGCAACTGACACCAAATCTCGCCATACAACGAGAAACCCTAACCTCACCGCTCCAAGAAGACGACAGGAATCTACGCCGGAGCTCCGTCGACTACGTCCTGATGGACGAACTCGAGGAGGATCAATAACCGTAACACAAACTCGAAGAAGAAGCGTCGCCATCCACCCGAGCGACGCACCTGCGAGGACTAGAAACTTAACTTAAACTACTAGACAAAGCAGAGGCACCGGGATTCTCCTCCCTGCCACTGGCCGCCAGAGCAGCAGGCAGAGGGGAGGCGAATCCACGGGCTGGCCGGCGAAATCATCCTAGCTTCTTCTTTTTTTCTAAGAGGCCAACGGCCTTATATTACATAGAGTACATCCCTTACAAGAACACCCTTATAGAAATTAAATAATACATCCAAACCACCGGGGGTCCCCTACATGGCTACATCCACATGCGGCGCATCGTGAGCAAAGCTCATTGCCGCCTTTGGGCCTTCGACTCAACAGAACAAACTTGTTGAAACCCAGGAAGTTGTAGAAGAAGCGGCTGGAAAGTCATCAATCAAACAAATCGCCTCCTCAAAGAAAAAAAGAAAATGCCAGAGAGGATCAATAAAACACCTGAGATCCGCCAAATAAAGTCAGGAACACAAATCTCACCCGGCGAAGCTGAGGCTGACAAACCTTCTTCATGTAGTCCATGCATGCCTACCTCCATAAGAAACATATCCCAAAAACTTTCCACAGCAGATTAATTTTCATATGGACCACTTTGCGGTCAGTTAATCAAAAAGATTTTCTTTTATTATTGGGACTAGTTGACAACTTGGAAAAAAAAATCTCATAACTCGTGATTTCCTATATATGGCTTATCTATGGTACAATTTACATTTTCCCCTCTTCTTGAGGTTTTACAAACAACTAATTAGCAATCTAAATAAGAAAAATGTTCGTATGAAAAGGCCTAGATACCTTTAGAGAAGTTCTAGAAGATCTATAAAACATTTCACCGTTCGATCAATGATCTATTAACCTGTGAATTTAGGTGTTTTTTATCGTTTATAGACTATTGAGAAATTGTGTACAAACTTGCAGTTTGCATATTTTTAGACCTGACCCTTCTCTCCCTTTTTGTTTTTGCATGAAACAGAAGCGGACATTCTTTTGGCAAAGATTTCAGGTTCACACTTCATCAACAATGTGCATCAACAAGGAAAAATAATAGGACATATTTTTATGACTTTTGACTTGAGTGGGTTACTAATTAGTTTCAATAAAAATAAAACACCCAAATGCACACATTGTACATCTCCACCAATACAAGTTTTAGAGTGGTTGGGCTTTTTTAGAACCGTTCGTTGATGTCGATCTAACGGGAGACAAATACGAAGTACTGGGTAGTACTCCGATGAAAGTACGCGGAAGTACTAAAATGAGTGGGGCCGGTACTCCTGACAAGGTGGGGACGCGTTTTAATCTAGGGGCAGTTTAGTCCTAGGAAAATTTGCACGTGCCGCCCCTCTCGTCGAATGCATAACCGTCGCCATGGTGCTACACATTCCACAATTACTCATCGGCGGCCATCTCCTCCCTCTCCTCCAAGTCCACCGCAGTCATCTCCTCCTTCTTGCCGCTGCAACTTCGCTCCACTCAGGCAACCCCCCCCCCCCCCCCCCCCCCCCCCCCCACCCACCCCCACCCCCTCTTCCACGGCAGATCGAGCTGATGGCCGGCGGCGAGAACACCGACTTCGTGCAGATCGCCGGCCGCGACCAGGTCAAGTTGGCCAGGTTGAGGGAGATTCGTTCTTGGTTTGACAACACAAGGCAGATGAGCTGGACGGCAATGGCCACTCTCAAGAATTTGAAGAAGAAGGGGAGGGCAAAGCTTTTCCCCCGCCCGCACAACCGATTCACAAGATCGAGATCCTCCTCTGGGCGATGGAGCAGGCCAATTCGTCCAGCGAGTGGACCAGGCAGAGGTGGTGGGCGTTCAGATCCAGGGTAGAGCATCCACTGGATCAGGAACCCACCGTGCACGAGGTGCCGTTGCAGATTCTGCAGCCTCCAACCGAGTCACCGGAGACTCCGAAGCGCAAGATGAGGAGGACAGTGGTCGCGACCTCGCTTCCCCGTCGTTCTCCACGCTTCCCTCGCCGCTCTCCTCGTCTGAACGGCGGCGGTAGCTATGTTTAGAGTAAGCTTCCCCACTCCTCATCTTCCTACTGCTCGTTCTTACATCGTGGTGATACTGATCGTAATAGCTCAGAGAGGGAATGCTAGATGGCATTTTAATCTCAATGAATTGCATGAACATTTGAGTACATGGATTTGGAGGATGGATTATGATGTATGTGAACCCTAGGCATCATATGAACCCTAGAAAAAATTAGTAATGTTCTAGTGGTACATACCGGTAGGCACTGAAATATTTTGGAACTGACCTAGGCAAAATTTGTAATGTTGTAGTGGTGGACACTGAAATATTTCGGTACACACCGGTAGGCACTGAAATATTTCGGTACTGCCCTAGGCAAAATTTGTAATGTTGTAGTGGTAGACACTGAAATATTTCGGTACACACTGGTAGGCACTGAAATATTTCGTTACTACAATTTCAGTACACACCGATGCACACTGAATTATTTCACTACTGTAGTTTCAGTACACACCGGTACACACTGAAATATTTCAGTACTGCAAATTCTATACAAAGCTGGCATTTTGTCATTTATGTGTGAATTAATCCATGCATCATATGGCCTAACTTTGTACACGAGTTTGGGTCAATTTCATGTCTATTTATTGTTAAAATTATTGTCATGCCATGGAACACAAGACAAGTCACTGACCCAAGCTTGCAAAGATGCCATATCAATGTTGCTGATATGAATATGCATGTTTTCACCAAATCTTGTGTCTGAATTAAAACTGAGCATTTTTTCTTGATGGTATCCATGGATCTAGAACTCCTATGAATTTGCTCATGTTGGATGTTTTGTTCTCCATCATTTGTAATAGCATTCCATGCGATTAGATGCCATGACAAGACACCTGGCATATTTATTTTCTTGCCTCCAACATCACATGTGTGTTTTGCAGGAAAAAACCTGGAGTTCACCAGGCTGGCTGAAGTTGTGAGGCTGAGAGGCTGATGGTGCTGCTACTGGCTGATCCTTCTTCTTTCAGTTTTTGTTCGTCATTTCTCAAGCCGTTGGACCAGGGCAACTTCCCTATGTGTTGTTAATGTATTAAGTAGTTCCTTCGAATTTGTAGTATTAGTTAGTTTGAATGTGGAAGTACCTTAATTTTTAGGAACGAAATGTTGCTATGTATGACCAAGGGTTTCATACCTTAATCTTTGGATAATTAATTATGTGAACTGTTGGATGTGGCGCACAACGAAACGCCTCTACCATTGATACTAGTTCAACATGTCGGTCCAATTAGAGACCAGCCACTACCATATAGAACAGTTAGCATTTCATACTACAACCTGGCATGTACAAAACATCACACAGTGGAAGCACATCCCTAAGCACCTTGCATTGTACAAGGTCTAAGAGACAAGCCTCTACCATATATAACAGTTACCATGTCACAGTACAACCTATAAAACATCACACAGTGGAATAATCATAGCTAGTAGAGCATTAGTTACCAGTTAATAATAGTTGCAATCCATCACAAGCAATAGTACCTAGATATGAGTAGATATAGGTACTGTAATACACGACAAGTACTCGCAAACAAGAGCTAACACAACAAGTTCATTTCACATTGAGACATGGCCCACCCCAGTTCTAAATGAGGTGGATGGTGATCATCATCCTCAAGTCATGGCGACGGGTGTTCGCAACAGTGAGTAGGATGGCCTGTCCTACCCGAAGATTCTTGGCACGAAGGAACTTCTTCTACCCTCCCCTGCTCAAGACAGTGCGACCGTCCGTGTCCACTGCATAGGCACAACTGGTGATGGAGCCCGTTCTGGTAAGGCGTAGTCCAGCAGCCATGCCTTCTTCGTCCGGGTCGATGCCACAACTATCAAGTAACCTCTTAGGTAATTTCTGAAAACAGTTGACATGATATATGATCATGTCACGTGCAATTATCAACAAAGCATACACATCAAGACACATATATCATTGGATTCAACACTGAGCATATATATCATCACATCACTACACTATACGCCAAGCATCAAATTACTACAGTAATTAGGCATATCATTAGATTACTGCGTACACTAAGCATATCATCGCATATTACTACACTACATGCATGTCATAAAATTATTCACTAAATGAATTCTAAACTAGGCCTCTCATCACAGTACTACAACATGCATATCATATGAACTACTACACTAACTAAGCATGCATATCATGTAATTACCACACTAAGTAACATACCATGATATGCCGTTTAACATTCGTCCTTGTGAGGCGGGTCACGAATGGCTTCCCTAGGTAGTCTTCACGTAGCGGAAGCATGTCCCAGAGGTTGCCGATTTCCTCATCGCCCAGTCTGAGTCCTTGGGCATACAGGTATTCAACAAGTGGGTTCTCATCATCATCTGAATCAGCACCATCTTCCTCCTCATGAACTTCATCCTCACTATCCGGAATCAAATTTAGATAGATAACAGAAATCCTGGGCCTATCTCTTCTGAAGGAGAAGCTGATCAATTCACCCCCACTAAGACGCATGCGAGCGATGAAACGATCCCAATCATCTCCTCCTATCTGGGTTATCTTTCGCCCCTTCTCGACCTGCATAGTGTATGGGCCCCCAAGAGCGTCAAAGGTCACGGTGTCTGCGACGAGCTCATTGAATGCCAATCTCACATTGCATGGTACGATCTGTGTAAGATAAAAACAAATAACAGACACAATACATTAGTGGAAATAGCAAAAAAAACAAAAAGAATGTACTGTCAGAAGGTTCATATAAATTGTTACCGCTGCAAAAACAAAAGAAGGCTGGAAGTAGATGCCGAACAGCGTGGCAGTAGAAAGGCTGGTCCGGCACCATGAGTTGCAGCGTCCACATTGTGCTTCCTCCATTCTACATAGAACATGTTGAACTCTAAGTTGAATTGTACATAGTACAATACAAAAATCATACATATAATAAATCATAGTGATAACCTATACTGGCAATGGCCAATCAATCTATTTTCTATCATCTACGTAATAAAGCAATGCCAATGCCAATGGCAATGCCCGTCTCATCTAAACCTGGGAATAGTTCGGCATCCAAACTAAAACTAGTCCAATCCACGGCACACATCAAAACCAAACCAATCCAGATATTTTCATTTAGAATCTAGACCAAACCGAACTATACATGCTCGTCATCCAACCCAGTCCAAACCGTTTTCAACTTTTGGATTGAATCCAAAGGTTCAAACCGTGGACAAAGCCATATGCGAGGGCACGTCATGAATCTAGATCAGACATGGCGTCAAAGCTCGAGAGAGCCGACGAGCTCCGGCCGGCAACAGCGGCTCTTGGATTTGAAGCAGTAGTAGGTGGTAGTGGCGGCTCAAACTAATTGATTGATTTGGTCTCAAACCATAGAAACCAAATCAAGATCCAATCCAAAAACTAAGTTTCAGTCCAAACCAATCGGCTCAGATCCGCCTCCGTAGGGAGATGCGGTTGGGGAAGGGAAGAAGAGGGGAGATCTCACGTACTTGCCGGAGTTGGCGGCGGCCGCGCACCGGCAGCGAAGAGAGGGGTCGTCGGGAGATGGCGGCGGCGGCGACGCTGGTCGAGAAGGGGAGAAAGAAAGATGTGGAGTGGTCGAGACGGGGAGAAAGAAAAATGTGGTACATGTGGTGGCTCGGTTGTGTGGATGACAAGGGGACCCACTTATGAGACCGATAGCAATTGATAGCAAACCGCAGTATGTGCACGACCGCCACGTCCCCACGTGGAATGGGGACGGCCGGGTGGGTGTGTCAAGTCAAATCAGCACCCGCGGCTTCTCGGTAACTCCAAGAGGCAGGAGCAGTGCATTTCTTCCCCAAATCGGGTAGAAAACCCTCGTCCTCTCCCCACCCTCTCTTCCTTCCTCACCACCTCACCACCCTCTCCTCCTTCCTCACCACCCTCCTCCCTTCCTACGCCTCCCTCCTCCTGTCTTCGACCGACGATGAAGCGCGGACGTGAAGATGCGGCGGACGAGCCGGAGGCAACCATCGGAGCAGAGCAGTCTGCTGCCGTGGCTATAGCCGTAGGTGGAGCGGCTGAGTCCGCCGTAGCGGTGGAAGCTAGCGGTGCAGCGACCATTGTGGCTGCTCCCGCTGCCATCGCAGCTGTCGAGGCACCCGTCGGCGAGCACAAGGTCGGGGAAGATCTGGAGGAGGAGGAGGAGGAGGAGATGAGAAGGCGTAAGCGCAAGGTGCATGACGAAATCGAAGAGCTCTTCGAGGAGAACGCCATAAAGGAGTTCGACGTAGATTGCAGGAAGGGCAGCGACTTCGACGAGGATACCATCGACGAGCTATCTGAGGCAGTACTCTGTTTTTTGCTCTGTTTTTGTCATGGCATTGGGGGTTTTCTTGTTAACTAGATGAGCATCAATTTCACTTGGGCGTGCTAGTTCTACGTATGTAGGATTGTAGGGATCTAGCATAGATCTTCATGTTGGATGTGGATTTTTAAATCTGATTCACATTCTGATTCCAGCAGATACTCTGTTTTTTTTCATGGCATTGGGGTTTGTCTTGTTAACTAGATGAGCATAAGTTTCACAAGGGATACATTAATGAAAGAAGTGGGGTAATGAACCCAAATACAAGAAAATGTTCATGGCAGGGATACATTAATGAAAAAAGTGGGTTAAACAATGGATATATGGCAGGATTCTCCATTGGCTTCCCAAGGACAGTGACAAAATACTACAGTTCCTAATTCATTTTAGTTTATGTAGATGAATTAATTTGCACACATATTCATAGATGATTAGTTTGCACACATGTTCATAGATGATCCATTTGCAAATTCTATACAGATTTCCATTTTTGCAAAGGAAGTGATCGCTCCCTTAATAATTATGGGCTGACAGTACATATCCACTGGATACCAGAAAATCAAAACATTTCATCTAGCCAATTTTCCACAGTATGTTATCTAGATGATCACAGCCACATCTCTCATCAATATGAGCAGTGAGACACCCCATAGCTCATTTACCAATTTCCTTCTGAAACTTATCAGGGTCTAACAATGTTGGAGAAGCAGTATTGCCGCTGTCAGAAAGAATAATGGTTTCTTCATTCCAGTAGATAGAATAAACCCCCTTGTGTGAAACATGGAGGAGTATAATGAAGCCATTTTTATAATTCCAATAAGAATTACACCTGTAACAAGTATCAACTATCATTAAACCAAGCCACTTCATGAAGTCTTTCATGTGTTAATTATGTACTACTTGTGCACTAATATATAAATGCAACTATTCCACCGTCCATATTTATGCATGTCAATTTCTTTGGCTCAATTATGTATGTGCACATACGCCTTGTTTCTAGCAAATAGATAGTTGCCATGTTACACATGTGTACTTTCAAAACATTGTAATTAAAGTCAATGTACCATAATAGATTAGATGAGTTCTTCTATGTGTACTAATTCACTAATTCAAAGGAGGATGACGACGACGTGGACTACAACATGGACAGCAGGCACAGGAAGAGCCGGTACACCCTGAGGCATCTGATTGCTGGGAAGATCAAGTACCGTTTCTTTGGCAAGATTGGGTGCCCTTTCTGTTGCAAGGTGATCGGTGGCGGCATAGATGGCATGATCCAGCATACCTTCAGCACTGGCAATGGACATGGTAAGAAGCATAAAGCCAGTACTCTGGCTAAACATGCTGCCTACGCACGCTTCCTCGAGATTGTAAAGTCAATGAGCCCTACAACATGCATTGAAGAACGGAGAGAAGTGATGTGCTGCTAGAGTGCTGCTGCTGCCCCAGGACCGCCGTGTCCTGTTATGTTATCTATGTTTATTTGTTGTTCGAGTCTAAAACTGATGTCATATGGTGTGTCTGAACCTATGCTGAGCGGTGGTTGATCTGCCGTTTATGCTAAGAGTTTGTTACTACTCTGATTTAGTGTTCCTAGTTGTTAATACTATTTTGGTGATGCATGTTTAAGCCTTGTACAATGCTAGATGCTTAGGGTGGTGCTTAGAAAAATAAACAGGGTTTTTCTGAAGCACCGGTGCCTATTTCTACAGGAGAGACGCCTAGTTATGCGTCTACCCTGTACAAATAAGCACATGTGCTTAAGAAAAGCCTGGTTTATTTCTATAAGCAACTCCCCTAAGCACCTTGCATTGTACAAGGCCTTAGCAACTCAAGTATCGTACGGTGGTCTATGTTATGGTTGCTGTGTTATTCTGTCGTACGGTGATGCATGCTAGGAACTCTAATAATATGACTATGGTAGTTATAGCTTGGCATGACTATGTTTAGTGTATAACTCAGCATGTTCCTGCCATATCTATGAGCAGTTACAACTGAACTATGCATTAATTTTTGACAAAATTAAAGCATGCAAATGATTGCTGATTCCACCTATTGCCAAATCAAGCTTTGTACTGATGATGCATTAGATATTGCAATAAGTAGAGGATGCTCATGATTGCCAAAAGTACCTATTTCCACTTTCTGATAAGAACTAAACATGTATCAAATGATGCTAAAAGTAGAGCATGAGCATGAGAATGTATCAATGCATTAGATATTGCAATAAGTAGAGGATGCTCATGATTGCCAAAAGTACCTATTTCCACTTTCTGATAAGAACAAAACGTGTATCAAATGATGCTAGAAGTAGAGCATGAGCATAAGCATGTATCAATTGATGATCAATTGATGCTACCTATTTGTGTTTGAATGGGCTCAATAAAGCTGGTGCTGGTTTATGCTCTCTGCGTGACCGTGATGGTAACGAATACACTTGGTTGGCTATGGTTTTGCTGTCAAATTTAAGTTTCAGTTCTTTAAGACTCTTTGTTTTTGCTGCTTGCTCGGGATCGACTAGCTTTCTCGGGCGTCCACATGCTCTATTCCTTTTGGGGGAGTTGGGTGCACCATTTTTGGGGGAGTTGGGTGCACCAGTATCCTTCTGGGAGTTGGATGTGTCAGGTTCGTTGGAACCATCAGGATTGTTGACTAATTGTACGTCCTCTTCTGAAGCATCAGGTAGAACTGCTTGCTGGGCATCGTACACCTCCTTCTGTATAAGAGAGAGTGCTGTGTTAGTTCTAATCATGAGACTTATGAAATAAATGATATATTCTTCATGTAGCGCTAACCGTTATGGGGAACTTATATGATTCGAGACGAAGCGCATTGCAATTTGAATGCAGTAAGGCTGTACATATTTTCCACCTGAAAATATCTATCCTTGCCTATATTGGATAACCGACACTGACGTCAGCATAGCTTTCAAGCTAAACAAAGTACAAATTTAAATTAGGCATTCAATTACCTGGTTCAAAATATCGGTCATTTCATCCCCGTTCCATGACAACATATACTGCAGTGTCCAAACCGCACAGGAAGTCCTGCGATGTTTAGTTAAAGATCAATAATCTTATTCGTGTACGCAAGTAATAATTTATGAGGCCATGCATTGTGGTACTTTTGGCATGTTCTCATAGGGTTAATAATTTAAGTCTGTTGTGGTATGTTCTCATAGCGTTTTTTGGTCCATTCGGCAAAATTGATATTCTTAGCTGGTGATATCAACCCTTTCTTGACAGCTTCGTCAATGTAGAACTGAATCGAGTCCACCTAGGGTACAATGAGTTATACATAGGGTTACGGTACTTTGGGAGCTCATGTTCCATGCGGATCAAAAGAGGCAGCAAGAGAACACTTACAAGAGAATCTTCATTGGTCTTGTCGCAATGATAATTCATGGAGTTCAGAGTCTGAATTTCTTTTTTGTCAAAATTAAACATCATTAGCATCCAATGGTTTTGGTGTACATTGAGTGGGACATGTACCTACAGTAAAATTTGGGTTGGGTTGAGAACCGAAATTTGTCGTGTACAGTGTGTACGTAAACTATGAAAGTGTGGAAAACGTGTACCTTTCGGCGCCCTACAAATTTTCCTGCTACACGAGCTAACCATGAGGCTGCACGTCCAACATGAACCACCCCTTCATTTGTAACAGCTTTTCGGTTTCTTGAGGGGTTATGATTGAGGTAGTCTCATTCTCAATTTGGCTAATGCGAGCATACTCCATAATAACCTGCCAAATTTTCAATCATACAATAATAATACAGTTGTTGCAGTAATGATGTAGAATAGAGTATAATGGGCTTACATCACCATAAATGTATTTGTCGTCCAAATTTTGCTTCAGATTTTCTGCTGTGAGGGAAATGTCTCCGATTCTAGCTATTTCAACAGGGTCGTATGTTCCGCGGATGTAAACGGCTGTCTCTATGTCCTCATCCGTGAACTTGTAATCATTACCAAAGACAGGCTTCATCGGAGTTAATTGTGGTTCCTCATTGTTTTCCGTCACATGTCTTGCACTTGGTGTACTCGAAGTCCCGTCGTGAATTGGCTAGCCCTAGGAGTTCCTGTCAGGGATGAATTGCATACATTGACTTTATCCTACAATGAACAAAGGTAGTTCATCAATAGTTTGTTACTTTTAGATATTGACGTGTTGGGCCATATTGATCACCTGCACGCCTCCTTTCTGTGACACTGATTGTCGGTTGCTTGTAAATTCGTATTTTAATTCCTGTAACAATGCAAACAATAATGAACATGAAGGAACATATTCATAAAAAATACAAAATGCACAGTATGACATACATGGAGTTCCCTCCTTAAGTCTTTAATTTCATCCTTGGCCTTCGACAACCTAGGATTAGTGCCAGTTTTAGTCTTCATGTCGATCAAGTCTTCACCTAGAGTCTGGTATTTGACATCAAATCTGTGCTCAATTTCCATTAACTTCATGCCTACCTTCTTTTCATGATCAGCAATGCGTGCATTCATGACTTCAACTACCATTTCAATCTGTGTAAACAAAATAAAACTCCGTTGATAACAATAGCTAAATGAATGAGGTTCCATGACACCTATTTGTGATATTGCAAAAACAAATAGTCCTTGGAGTACATACTTGCTGGCTACTAAATTGATGTCCTTGTGATGGTGCTCGATACGAATCATGTTGATGCACATGTTCATCTTTTTTTCTTGGAAAATTATTAGAATTATCGGACGGTCGTTGAGGAGCACAAATTTCCATGACAGCCTATTTTTATAAAATATAATGAACCATTAGTACCAAATAAAAAATCGGATATAGAAAGTTCAATTGTAGATAGGTACCAGCCCGTTATGAAGACCTCCTTTCTGGTAAGCATCGCTTCTTAAAGTAGCCATCATTTCGTCCCATCGTGCGATCAATGGAGGGGGTCTAGAAGCATACATTAATCGGCCACTACGCACGTGCTCCCAGTACCAATACTACACAATAAATTAGTTCATCACCATACAGATATGCAACAGAACAATAATTAAAGGACATTAAGTAGTGATCTATCACTAACCTGGAGCAGAATTAGATTTCCTTGTAGATTTACGTGATCTCGATTTCTAAACTTGTGAACGGACTTGAAGAAGTGATTAAGTGTGAAACATGCCCAGTTAAATTTCCGAAGGTTTTCAAGATCTGTAACAAGGTTGAGAAATTTTGAGTCCACATAATGTTGTGCTGTTAGTGCTAGAACAGTACCAATTGCGTACAGAATGAACCGTCTCAGGAAATCGCCGTCTGGGGCTTTGGAAGCTTGGATCGCCGTTTCAAGGTAAGAAATCAAAATTTGCCCATTGTTTGCATAGGCGGTAAACAATTCTGTGTCGGTTTGCATTTCCAGATGTGGCTCTATATCCTCCCCTTCTATCGGAATGCCAAATATACCTTTCACGTCCTCTTTTGTTATAGGAATTGGCGTTTTACCGATGGTAATGGATTGCATGTCCATATCTATGCTCTTGGCTAGTCTAACCAACATTATGCGCCGTAGAGTCACTTCATGCATCTGGGGTAGACCACCAAGACTGGTTTCTGATATGATGTAATTTTTGTGGTCTTGTGACAACAGTTTCATGGTTTTTCCGAACCTTGTCTGTGAGCATACTAACTTCATATGACCATGCTTTTCGGCGAGTTCCTGTTACATGCCATTAAATTATACTGAGTACACATGAATTATGTGTACGAAATGATTGTACACAAACAGTCAATTACTTACTGCATCGGTAATTTCGGAGATGGGCTTTTCACCATTATGAAGGTTCGTATCTGAAACTGACATTGCTGGCTCGTATGCAATGATAAAATCCGGCTCAATTAATCTGAACAAAATTGGAAAATGTATAACAAAATTAGCAGAGAATTAATTTTCACAAAATTAACTGGGTCATTTAACATATGATCCACTTATGGGTTTAAGCACAGAACCTATTTGGGTGCAAAACCTATGAGGGTTCAACTACTAAAGGAGCGGCGGACAACGATTATAAAGAGTTACGATCAGGTAATACCTTATCTCGGAGACGGTGCCACCGAGTAGATGGCGGCGGTTAGTGCGTCGGAAACTATAAGTGCCGGTATAGCACGGTCGACAGCGCAAAGGAAAAATGGCGCGTTCATGCGAGGAGGAGGCGGCGAGAAGAACACTGACATCCGAGCCCTCAGATCACGTTGGCGGTGGGCGGCGAGTGGTGGCTGCCGACTCCTGTATTTCGTGGGTGACCGGCGTCTCTGATCTGATCTTACAGCGGTCGTGGGAGGTGCGGACGGCCCAGGTGGTTAGAATGCGGAGCTGTAATCGCGGGATTTAGGGAGGGGTGGGCCGCGTGAGTTATGTGAAATTTGGATAAATGATATAAAGAAATAAGAAAATCTTGTCAACTCGTTTAGGGGTTTAGGGGTTTAGGGTTTAGGGGTTTAGGGGTTCAGTGTTTAGGGTTTAGTGGGGGGGGGTTAGGGTTATCAGGGTTCAGGGTTTAGGGTTTAGTGGGGGGGGTTAGGGTTATCAGGGTTTAGGGTTGAGTGTTGACATGCAAGCCCGGAAATGCGCGTGTCAGAGATCGTACTTGCATGTATATGTACTAATGATCCCAAACTTTCTTAATGGCATCCCATGACCACATAGAGAATGCATGCATAATGGTTTCCATGTGGGGCAAAATTTTGAATGTTTTTACGGTTTAGTGGGGGGGGGGGGTTTAGGGTTTAAGGGTTTTAGGGTTGACGGAACTATGTTTGTCTTACTGTGGACGTAGCACACACACCGGACATCGGTGGAGCGTTGGTCTACAATGGATTCCCTCTGGTAGCATCGATCCGGTCCGTTGAATGGCTCGGCCGACAAACTTCGTGCCACATAGAGCATGCATCCATCCACTGGACCGGATCAATGTTGGGTTGGTTTCATACAGGTGAGGAACCCATCTAGTGCTTTCGGGGTGTTGACATGCTAGGCCGGAAATGCGCATGTCAGAGATCGTACTTGCGTGTATAATCCCAAACTTTTTTCATGGCATCCCATGACCCCATAGAGGATGCATGCATAATGGTTTCCATGTGGGGCAAAATTTTGAATGTTTTTACGGTTTAGTGGGGGGGGTTTAGGGTTATCAGGGTTTAGGGTTTAAGGGTTTTAGGGTTGACGGAGCTATGTTTGTCTTAAGGTGGACGTAGCACACACACCGGACATTGATGGAGTGTTGGTCTACAATGGATTCCCTCCGGTAGCATCGATCCGGTCCGTTGACTGGCTCGGCCGACAAACTTCGTGCCACATAGAGCATGCATCCATCCACTGGACTGGATCGATGTTGGGTTGGTTTCATACAGGTGAGGAACCCAGCTAGTGCTTTTGGCGTGTTGACATGCTAGGCCGGAAATGCGCGTGTCAGAGATCGTACTTGCGTGTATAATCCCAAACTTTCTTCATGGCATCCCATGACCCCATAGAGAATGCATGCATAATGGTTTCCATGTGGGGCAAAATTTTGAATGTTTTTACGGTTTAGGGGGGGGGGGGGGTTAGGGTTATCACTGTTTAGGGTTTTAGGGTTGACGGAACTATGTTTGTCTTATAGTGTACCTATCACACACACGGGACATAGGTCGAGCGTTGGTCTATAATGGAATCCCTCCGGTAGCATCGATCTGGTCAGTCAACTGGCTCGGCCGACATACTTCATGCCACATAGAGCATGCATCCATCCACTGAACCGGATCGATGTTGGGTTGGTTTACATGTACATGTATAGGGACCGGAAATGCGCATGTCAGAGATCGTATTTGCGTGTACATGTACTAATGATCCCTAACTTTCTTCATGGCATCCCATGACCCCATAGAGAATTCATGCATAATGGTTTCCACGTGGGGCAAAATTTTGAATGTTTTTACGGTTTCATGTGTGTGTGTGTGGATGGGGGGGTTAGGGTTATCAGGGTTTAGGGTTCATGGTTTTTTGGTTTTTTGGGTTTAGGGTTTAGGGTTGGTTTACAATGGATTCCATCCGGTACCATCGATCCGTTCCATCCACTGGCTGGGCCGACAACCTTCGTGCCACATTGTTCACATTGTCCAATTAACACTTTGTATAGATTTTATGGGTAAAAAATGAACGAAATAATGCAACTAATCTAAACGTAACGTTTGGCATGTATCAAACCAAGTAGCCACTATTCCTCAAAAAAACCAGTTAGCCACTAATTGCGCCAAACATATCTCGTAATTACCAAAGAAAATGGGTTGACAATTATTTCTGGAAATTCTTGGAATGAATTTATTGCTCTTCCTTTTTTAGAGAAGAATAAGTTACAAATTTGCTAACATAACAAATTTGTTGTTCAAACAGAAACTGCCTCATCGTGTTGTGCCCCAAGACATGGCAGAATATGGTGCCATAACCATTGTTTTTCATCCTAACTCTTGATGATGATGATGTACCTGGGAAATCAAGGGATTTATCTGTTTGTTTCCCATGTTCCACATGTGCCTCTGGAGTTGTTACATCACAATGTAGTAAAATAATTTGCGTTCTTTATAAATCCTTGATGTAATGTGCTACTTTACAAATCATCATTATCGTACTATTTGTGTTAGATCAACTATATTGATGTTCATGGTACTATGTTATGTTCGGGCTACTATGTTATGTTCGAGCTATTTCCTCTTTGCTAAATTTTATTTTGGAAACAAGAAATCAGTTTTCAATTTTATTTGTCCTTTCCAATAGATTACAAATGAGCTTTTCCTTGGTCTGGTCATACAAGGCATTAAGCACAAATGACATTGCTTATACAGAAGCTGACTGAAATAATTTGTTAACAACTTCTAATGAGTGATGATCAACAATTAAACAAATCCCATAACAATTATTGAAAAATAAAATCCCGCGACCATCAGATTTGCGTGCTTATTCAGATCGATCAACTGCCTTAAGTTATTGTTCATCTTTTTCAATTCCACCTTGAGTTCCGCATCCGCCACCATTAGAGGAACATTGGCATAGCCCTTATTATCCACCACTGGTGGCAGATCTGCCTCTAGGGTTGCCCCGTGCCTCAAATCAATGGGAAAATCAATTAAGCCATCTGTTTGAAGCCTCTCAACGTATTCATCCAGCCACTCAAAATGCTTGCATGTTTGCAGCTTCTGAAATAGGGAAGGGAAACCCTAAATCCCAATTCTGAGGAAATAAATATAAACCTGGGGTCAGAATTCATAGCAAAAAGACACAACAGAACATAGATTTAACATTCCCCGCTTCTGGTTTGCTCTCGCATTTCACAAATTCCCGCCCATGGTTTCCATTCTTCTCTGATATGGTTGTTAAACGCTTCAGTGGCGCGATGCGTGGGCAGTCGGGGCATTTGGTCATCGGCAGTGAACCATATCGCGGCCATGATGACGGAGAGGCCGAACTGGACATGGACATCTCTCGTCTCTCACCGTCCGCCGGTGATGGCAGGCTTCGTCACCGGAGAAGAATAACAATTTGGTGGGGCAAGGGAAAGGGAGGCAATGGTGGGCGGCGGCTTGGCACGGGCATGGCGATGGCTCGGGCTTCTGTGATATGTGGTTGGACCCGCGGTCAGTGCACATGTTTTGGAAGCCCCGAAAAGATCACGCTCATTAAAAAAACTTGCATCGAAGCGCATTACTTCAAAATAACTAATTAACCCAACAATCACTGATATATACCATCCCATTATACCGCATATCTACCCTATCCTAACCACCCCCATCTACCTTGTTTCTCCTCACATAGCCATCGCCGGGATCGTGCCATCGCTTCTCAAGCGACCACGCCGACGCCGGATTAAAAAGGTCTCCTCCACGGCTCCTCCCATCTTCGATTGTAGTGCTGATTATTTTTTCCATTGATTCGACCAAGAAGTCATTTCGGAAGAGATAAGAAAATCCAGGTTTTGCCATAGTTGAGTAGTTCTGGTGTAATTCGAGTACAGGATGTCATGCAAGAGCTTTTTGATTGATAGTTTGTAGTAGTTGATCGTACGAACTGGTTCTGAATATTTTTTCACGGTCGTATTGTTTCGAATTAGTTGGATGAGGTTGTGGATACAGTTTTCATACTATGGGTATATGTGTTGCTGTAGGGACCATGGTCTCAGAGGCGCATAACAACCGTGCAGAGTACGACAAGTCTTTGCATGAAGCGCGTCGGGAGATCGACTTGAAGGTGCAAAAGGATCGCGATGAGGTAGATAAGAAACTGAAAAAAGAACATTCATACGTGGACAGGATGATAAAGGAGGAGCATGAGGAGTTTTCCCGTAAGATGGCGAAGATGCGTCTTGAGATTGAAGAAAAGTATAAGCGGGACTGTGAGTACATGGAAAAAAGTTTGTCCTTGGCTACAAGGAAATGCATCAAACGTTGCAGAAGGACCGGAAGCTTGTGGACAGTATTATACAGACAGAGCGAGTCAGGATGAATGCGTATGTGTTGCAGGCACGTGCGGATATGGACAGTAAGTTGCTATAGGAGCGGTCGGACATGGATTATAAGGCCATGTTGGAGAAGGTCCACTTGGAAGGACATACGTTAGAAGACCGTGCGATCTCACGGCCACCCCGACAACATGTCTTCAATTATTCTCCCCCTGTAAGTATCTCGCACTGATTCTATATATTAAGGACCTACGTATTCTATGATACAAACATCTTCAATTTGTGGCAACCTTATGTCGGCGATTGTATGTAGGCTAAGCATCATGAGACGACACAGTCGCCATTCACTCGAGACATTGCGATAGAGTCACCCGTTCAATGCCACATCAGTCCACCCCAACAACATATCGTCAATTCTCCCCTTGTAAGTACCTCGCAACGATGCATACCCAAGATATGGTATGACCTTTCAAAACTTGTGTGTAAACCCACTGTCGACGTTTCATACGCAGGATAAGAAACCTGTGATGGCAGAGTCCCCAGTCACACCACATGAAGGATACATTCCACATAATAAGGTGAGAAGGTTTGAGATGGCACAATCCCCAGTCACTCCACATGAAGGATACATTCCACAAAAGGAGGTAACAACGCTGCAATGTTGCTATGCACATAAAAATTATGTTTGCCCCTTTACTCATTGAATGTATTAACTCTGATGTGAGATACCAGGTGCTGGTCATGGAATTTTTTGTTAGTAGGGATGATGAGATGTCACATGTCCCGAGAGCATACTTTGATGAACACCCGGCAGAAGTCAGAATTTTTCAACCCGCCAAAGTGACCTACGATATCATTATGAGTGAAATGAGAGATACTTTTGGTTGCAAACTGGGAGCAGAATTGTACTACTTCTTACCCGGGTCTGCGTGGAAGCTGTCAGAAGGAATGTTCTTGATTGCAGGACCAGATGATGTACAAAAAATGCTTTCTGATCTGAATGGCAGCAAGACATGTCACCTGTACATTGTGTACAATAGAACTACGGGTTGTTTTCCCGAGGATGACATTGATTCAGAGGTTCAAATTTTACATGTTACATGCATCTAGTTTATGGCTACGTCTTTTTTGAGTTCTTCCTAATACAATCCTATGGTTTTCTACAGGAAGTGAGAATCCAAGAAATGGAGGGTCTTGCTAGAGAGTTGGCAGAGAAAGACCAAGAACAACATAAGTTGTATGGTTACATTGATGTTAAAGAGAAAAAAATTGAAGCACATGGGTCGTCGCCAAGCCCGACGCAATCTCCAACGATGCAACGCAAGAGGTCACTGGATTTTGGCAGTGCAGAAGACAATATGGAGTAGGCTCAATTGTTTTTCAACCAGTTTAAGCTTCAAACCAGGATTATTTTGTTGCAAACAAACATTTTTTTTCTGTTTCACACTATGTTCGCAATTATGGTACAATTTATTCATGAGACAGTTCTTTGAACAACAATGCATGTGTTTTATGATCAATCATACAGTTGTTTCTGAGTTGTTTGTGAGATGGCATTGCATCTAAAGAAGTTTCCATCTATAAAACTTGGCACGCAGTCGCATCGGAATCGCGTATCACGCGAGAGGCGTGCGTCGCACGGGTGCGCGTCGCACGGGAGCTTGTTTTCAGGTAGAAACCATAACATAGTTTAGATAGATAAAGTTCACGTCCGCCACCCGCGCATGCAAACCCACGTCGCCGCCATTCCCATGCATGCATGCCTCAGGCGCAGACAACGAGATGGCCCAACGGTCCATCCAGCGACCCAGCGGGTGAGGCTGGCGTGGGACGGCCCATCCGAATTAGGCCCAACCGAGCATCGCGCCGGGCACATCCCAGGGTTGCAGGGAGTTTAGTCCCACCTCGCCGAGCGAGAAGAGCTAGCACTGGTTTATATAGCGGGCTGAGCTTTCCCTCTCAAGTTCCTTTCTAAAGCGGGCAGCACATTGCCTAACCGTCTCCGTCCCTGCCCTGTGGGGCCTACTTGCTACCTGTTATCACAATCTGACGGGCCTCTGCATCCTGGCCCAATAAATGATTGGGTTACTAGTCATATGCAGGCCGTTGAATTGTGAACTTTAAGCGGCAAGTAGGCGGGCTTTTTTGTCATATTTCATTTTTTGCATTTGTCACCATTATTTCCATTGCAGCCAGTCCATCATGCTGCATTTTGCACTACTAGGAAAAAGGCTATAGATGGAATGGACACTAATGGCGCACCTGTCATGTGGTGCGCCACTACTATATAGCAGTAGCATCACATCACAACCATAAGTGTTCTGCACCAGCATCATAACAATCACATAACTACATAACAAAAGCAAACGTGTTCATCATTACAAAAGCAAACTTGTTCAACATAACAAAAGCAAACTTGTTCATCATTACAAAAGCAAAGTTGTTCAACATAACAAAAGCAAACTTGTTCAACCACATAACTACAAACTGAGACACATAATACAACAAACAACTCAATGTCCCCAGTAGTAGGGGTCATCCCAATGATCCTCCGCCTCTTGCCATTGCTCCAAACCTTCTTTGACGGTTTCGATTTTCTTCCATGCCTCGTAGGTGACGTACGCATCTTTCGCTGCGTACTCGATGAGGTTGTTTGGCAGTGGGCTGCCCCCCCATCGTTTGTGGTCCAATTTCTTGTTGATCTTCCCCTTCATTTCCTTGTAGGATGGGTGGATGAGGCTGGCTACAAACTCAGCCAAAGACTGCCACTTCTTTCCATTATTTGGAACTCTCCATTTGCGCTGCATGTCGACGTACTTGTAGGGGCTGATCTCCAAACCAGACAACTTCAACTTCTCCTTGTCACCTCCAATGGAGAAGCCAACAAAGGTGTACAACTTCTTCTCCTACAGGAGCGGGCGGAGTTCCTTGGGCAGAAAACTTCAGAAACTACTAATTAGACAGAAACTTCAGAACTAGTATTGCATCTACTTCAGAACTTCAGAACTAGTATTGCATCTACTTCAGAACTTCAGAACTAGTATTGCATCTACTTCAGAACTTCAGAACTATTTCATCTACTTCAGAAACTTCAGAAACTACTAATTAGACAGAAACTTCAGAACATCAGAACTAGTATTGCATCTACTTCAGAACTTCAGAACTATTGCATCTACTTCAGAACTTCAGAACTATTGCATCTACTTCAGAAACTTCAGAAACTACTAATTAGACAGAAACTTCAGAACTTCAGAACTAGTATTGCATCTACTTTAGAACTTTCGAACTATTGCATCTATTTCAGAAACTTCAGAAACTACTAATTAGACAGAAACTTCAGAACTTCAGAACTAGTATTGCATCTACTTCAGAACTACAGAACTATTGCATCTACTTCAGAAACTTCAGAAACTACTAATTAGACAGAAACTTCAGAACTTCAGAAACTTCAGAACTTCAGAACTAGTATTGCATCTACTTCAGAACTTCAGAACTATTGCATCTACTTCAGAAACTTCAGAAACTACTAATTAGACAGAAACTTCAGAACTTCAGAAACTTCAGAACTTCAGAACTAGTATTGCATCTACTTCAGAACTTCAGAACTATTGCATCTACTTCAGAAACTTCAGAAACTACTAATTAGACAGAAACTTCAGAACTGCAGCCATTTGCGGAGGTTCGTCTTCCCTGGTATACTCGACATCAACGCCGATCGACCGAGAAACCATGCCGTCGAGCCTCCTCCTCATGCCGCGGATCCTCTTGTTGGCTTCGTTTGTATTGCTGGTGCATATGACATCCAGCTTCTCCTTTAGGTGGATATCAACCATGAGCGGCACGGTGTAGTCCTGCTTCTGCCCGGGGACCGGAACGTCGTTGTCGACCACCAGCGGCTCCTTGCCAGACGCCTCACCACGGTGATGCTTGGCAGACGGAGGGGAGTTGCTCCATGATGCCTCCGCCATTCTCTTGGCAGACGGAGGGGAGTTGCTCCACGATTCCTCCACCATTTCCCTCCTGGCCAGCGATGGTGGAGGTAGAGGGGACTTGCTTGATGGTGGAGGCAGAGGGAGGAAGATGGAGTGGCAATGGAATGAGGAGGGAGGCAGAGGGAGGAAGATGGAGCGACAATGGAATAGGAGCGGAGTTACCTGTGTCGTGGTCGTGGGGAGTTGCCAGTGGAGGGGAGACGTGGGGAGTTGCCTCGAAAACTCAAACGTCCTGCCCTTTGGCCCTCGAAAACTCTGGAGGGGAGACGTGGGCCCTTTGGTTTCTCCTGTTTCTGAAACAAAACAAAAAAATAACAGCCATATTTTGCTCTAAAATTAATGATCACTGCAACCATATTAGGAGATCAAAAATGGCACCAAAACAGTCACTGCAGCCATCCAAAATGGCACCAAAACAGCACCAAAACAACATCAGCCAAAACAACATCCAGTGGCGCACCAGTAGTGCGCCATTAGAAGGCAAAATCGGTGCGCCACTAGCATGCCTTTAACTAGTAGTGTTGGCAAGAACAAGCTAGAGTTGTACACACCCTGATTTAATGGTGCATTTTCCAAGTTTTGTATTTTTCTGAATTTTTTTGAATTTATAATGCCCTCTAGACTGACTCCTGAAAACATCGGTCTATGCCTCAAGGGGGCATTGTAAAATTAATTTTTTTCAAAATTTTCTTTCATAGACATGTTCGGCACATGTGGGTCACCATGTACAAGAAAATTTGGGCGATTTGGAGGTGGTGGAAAAATTCACCTTTTTTCAAAAACTGGCTTAAGTTAGACCAAATGGTCCCTCTGGAATGCGGGCATTTTTTCGACCACCTCCAAATCACCTCAATTTTGGCACAGATGATCTCTTCCACAAACAAAACTAGGTTTCCAAGTTTTTGTATTTTTTGAATTTTTTTGAATTTATAATGCCCTCTAGACTGACTGCTGAAAACATCAGTCTATGCCTCAAGGGGGCATTGTAAAATAATTTTTTTCAAAATTTTCTTTCATAGACATGCTTGGCACATGTGGTCACCATGTACAAGAAAATTTGGGTGATTTGGAGGTGGTGGAAAAATTCACCTTTTTTCAAAAACTGGCTTAAGTTAGACAAAATGGTCCCTCCGGAATGCCGGCATTTTTTCGACCACCTCCAAATCACCTCAATTTTGGCACACATGATCTCTTCCACAAACAAAACTAGGTTTCCAAGTTTTTGTATTTTTTGAATTTTTTTGAATTTATAATGCCCTCTAGACTGACTGCTGAAAACATCGGTCTATGCCTCAAGGGGGCATTGTAAAATAATTTTTTTCAAAATTTTCTTTCATAGACATGTTTGGCACATGTGGGTCACCATGTACAAGATAATTTGGGACCTCCATGCAAGAGTCGGGGACCTGCATGTGAATAGTAATTCATCAAGGCCTTGACAGCTACTGGCACAGCGGCTGCCGCCCGATTTGCATGCAGCAAAGATGAACGTGCATGGAGGTTTCTCAAAGATTTCCAAGCACACCCCGGTGGGCCCCGCTTATTTAAAAAATACGTCAGTCATTATTGCTCTGTAAATAAAGAATATGCATGACAACCATAGTAAGGGTGAAGAATCATATTCATCCTACAATTAGGACCAACGCTTGCTAAAATCACCTCGATGAAGGTATTTAAGCAGGTAAAGGAGCTGCTCGAGGGGCGAGGTGGCACTATTTTTAGTTAGACGAGAACAACGCGCGAGATCGTACGTGACGTGGGCCGTCCGGAGCTGCAACCTCGGATGGGCCGGTGTTTGGGTCGACGTAGGAAAACGGCCTGCCATGCATGCATGGCGTCGGTAGTCTCGCCTAAACGATGGACACGCACCGAGCCAGCCATGCAGACCGTGGGATCGCGCGGGAGATCCGTCTGGCGGCCGTGTGTGCGTGCAGAAATACATCACAATAATTATTTTACTCGACAATAACAAGTGCTCCATGCTAGCCCTTATTCCTGTTCGAAATACATCATCATTCTTAAAGTTGGACATCAAATGATACACACAGAAAATGGAAACGAAAGATGTCGAACTAATACAGTAACATGGCAGTACAACCGCACTTCACTAAATTACTGTCACGATGAAATAGAATGTAAAGACCACGTCACACAAAGCTGAATGGCACACGACGTTCTCTGGCTCATCGTCGGTTCATGCTGTATGTAGATTCATAGTTCAGCCTCAAGATCCTACACAGAAGAATACAATAAATCACATGGACATCAATTATGAGTAAAACACATGCAAAAAATAAATATGAACATATTTCGTACCTCTAGCAATTTAGCGCATTTACGTCGATTGTGACCTGGTTTCTTGCAATATCCACAGATATTCTGTGATCTTGACTTCTTTGTCTTTGCCTGCAGCCTTTTCTTCGGTGTACCTCGTCCTAGCACATGCACGGGATCCAGAACCTTATCAACTTTCTCCGAGTGCGGCATCAACGGGCCAACCTAATGCTGTTATGCTGAGCATTAGTTGACTCCTTGCTGTCAGCTTGTTCAAAACTTGATTGCTTGCCATGATGTTGTGCTTGCAAAAGCATCTTTAGACGGTGATAGTCCTCATCAGAGTGGCATGCCTTGAAACTTGCAGCGTGACTACAATTCCGCAACTCGCGGTACCTCTGCAGGCTTACCGAATAGTCATACATCTGGTTTTTTCTGGTAGGTGCGTATGCACATTTTGCATTCATAGTCCACCTAGTGGGAACACAACAACCGGGCAGAATTGTTTGTTTTAAAATCCCTAATATGTAAAAAATGTGGGAACATGGTGTGCCTGCGCATTCCAGCTTATGGCAAGAACAACTCACCCTGTGCAAAAGACCTCCTTGCTCTTCAATGCGCACTCCAAACTTTTTATCCATTCTTTTCTGCTTTGACACAACATAAGTGGAATCTTCTGATCCATCTAGTATCTCTCTAATCTGACATTTGCTGACAGCATCTATGCTCCATAAGACCATCTTAAAGACTTTAGGTGTGAAAACTGTTGTGGCGTATTTCTCAAGCAGCGAAGCATTTTCCTCTGTAAATGGAACGGACTGCAAGGCTTCGACGTCATGGAGAGCTTCGTTATTCCGTCGCGACGCAAGGCAACGTTCATAGAGCTCTAGCATTTCAAACAACGACATCTTACCCTCAAGATGCGTATGTAGCACAGAGTTCAAGCTCTCACTCCTCTGATTGCTGCTCAATCCTAGGAAACAACGCCTCTCAAGATATGGAGCACACCACAACTTTCTCATCTGATACATCTGATGTAGCCAAGACTCCTCACTGGTTACTTTATTCCGTTGTAAGAATTGTATCCATTTTATCTCATGCTCTTCAATGGAAGAAGTATCATAAATGAAAGATCCGAATTCCTCCTTTACGTCGTCATCATGCAGATGGCGTACAATGTTCTGCTGAATGTGCCATATACATAGTCTATGGTTTGAGTCTGGCCAGACCACCCTTATTGCTCTCTGCATTGCAAGGTCCCCATCTGTGATCACAGATATCGGATGCTTCTGTGCCATGCAATCAGAAAAGGTCCGCAACGTCCACTCGTATGCCTGGCTTGTTTCATGAGAAATTATACCACAGCCAAAAATAACAGTGCTGCGGTGGTGATTCAACCCGACAAACGGCACGAATGGCAGATTGTATTTGTTGGTTCCGTATGTGCTATAGAAAACAATGACGTCTCCAAAAGCCTCGTAGTCAAGTCGCGACTGATTATCAGCCCAGAACAGTCCCTTCAGATGGCCATGCTCGTCTACCAAGTGAAAAAATCCACATCTCACTCTCGCCTCGCCGTCATGTGCATGATCACCGTATTAGCATCACCGGCACTGATTGTCTCCGGCTTATTAGCATGGCAGAAATTATAAATGCCCCTATTTATGCATCCAACCTTATCAAATCCACCGTATTGAAAGCACAAAATATCCATAATACGGTATTTGCGGATCCCACATTTTTCCATGTCCGCAATGTCCGCTTTCTGCTCATCACTAATTCGTCTATGCGAACGCAGCAGACAAGAAAGATCCCGTGGGGCTAGAGGATGGTTGTGCTCATCGATGAAATCCTTGACAAACCACCGACCGGTTTCCTCCTGTCTCGTAATGACCAATTTAGCATTACACGCAACACGAGTTAAACTTCGTGGCCTCCTCTTTCTATCTTCCATCTTTCTTTTCATGTGCTTCTCTTCGCGAAACCCTTGACGACTACACACAATTTTCCTTAAAATTATGTATTTGTTGGATCCATCCCACTCAACGTAGCTTTTCCTCACACTAAAACCTTTTTCAAGAGCATATTTGTTGTAGAATTCATAGCCTTCAGCCTCACTATCAAACATCTTGCTGACAACATTTACATACTCGAACATACTCTCATCACTTGCATACGCCATGTCTTCCTGCATATGACATGTGAGGGAAACCAATCATCAACATCTTTCTGTTTATCAATGTTGTAGGTGTAAAATAGCTCATAGGCAAAGACAAGTGCATGGAAAAGACTTTGCTCGTTTGACATGTGAGGGAAACCAATCATCAACGTCCAACAAGTAGTATCTCATCTTCCTTTAAACTATATTTCATGCACTATGCAAACCTAAAGTGATGATGACTTTAATAAACTAAATTAAGTGAACTATGGAACCAGTATCTCATCTTCCTTTAGTATATCTCATCTCAAACGTCAAGTAAGTCACTTTTTTTCTGCGGTACCAAAGGAAGTAAGCAATGCCCTCAACATCTTACTTAAACAAACATGATGCGATTAGCTCAAGAGAAACTATGCCACGATGAAGCTTTCCATTCGTTGTTCTAATCCGTACCTGGATCTTGTGGGGTTGAGGTTGTACTGCATGCACGGTGGAGGGGCGCAACGGCCAAGAGAACGAGCAGAACGCCAAGCCGAATTCATACCTTAAGGATGGTACGCGCGAAGAGATGGGATCGCCCGCCGCGGTCGCCGCCGATTCAGTCGGCGCAGATCCGGCCTTCTTCTTCTTCGGTGACGGCGTGGGGGGTTGGGGTTGGTTGGGTGGAGGACGAGGACGATGAATTTATTCCTCTCGCCGGGCAGGTCGAGGACAGAGAAGGTCAGGAGCGGCGAGCGGTGACGAATAGATCGGAGGAGGATTCTGAACTGGATCGAGTAGACATGGATCTGGTCCTCAGGTGATCGGTTCAAGAAAAGATATTTCCTCCTGTACCATTATGCCCTTATCGCAATTAACATATTAAATTTAATCAATTAAAATTCCCCGCAAGATCTGACGGCTAATAAAAATCAGACGTGATCAGACATGTAAGTACTGCTAAGTACTCCGAGTACTAACCCAATCACCGTAAAACAGCTCCTCCACCAAATATAATATACAACTAACAAAAAAGGCAGTGCACATACCTTTCCCCTATGAAATCAGCAATTATTTCCATGCATCTGATTCCAATCAATTTAACATACTTTGAGCTGGCTAGACATGACACTTAAGAGCTACAAGTTCCATTCTGGGAGTGGATGGGCCCACGCCGAGCTAAGCATGTAAAAGAATCTCTTTCTCTGTCGTTGCTTTAATTAGTTTGGCCCTTAGTACTAGTGCTTTGCTTTGCTTAGCCCTCTCTGATTCCATTTCCATCGATCAATCCTTTTCAACTAGCTAATGATGCATAGAATACCAACCTTCTTGTTCTGTTTTCTTTTCTCTCATCGGGGACAACTAGAGGACAAAGTGAGGACACGACGGTCGACCGGGGCCGTCGGATCAGATATGACGCTACATCGAGCAGTGGAGGAACAACATCGTGTAAAACGCAAAGCTGTACATTATCATTTGCAAATTAAAGGGCATGACAACTATTGCGGTTGCGCCATGTGGCTACACTCGGCTCCTCAAAAATTAGCTTGATCAAGACTTTACTTCCGAAAAAGGATTTTGCTACCTTACTTGTCATTTTGGAAATTTGTATGGGCTCCATATAGGCTCCTTTGGTTTGTAGGAATGTCATAGGATTTCTATAGGATAGGATTTGAATAGGAAAATTTTCTTTGAGGCCCTTTGGTTTGTAGGAATGGATTCCTATTTCTATATAGGATTCCTATTCCTATATAGGATAGGAATCAATCCTTCACATTTTGGAGGAAAAAAACATTAGCTAAGGCCTCCTTTGGTTTGAAGGAATTTCATAGGAATTTTAGAGGATAGGATTTTTATAGGATTTTTTCCTTTAGAGCCCTTTGGTTCATAGGAATAGATTCCTATTCCTACATAGAATTGGTTCCTATCCTACACATTTTATAGGAAAATAAAAATGAGCCTAGACTCAATGGAAAAATTCCTTTGGTGTCAACCAAATGACATCTCGTTTCCTATTCCTACTCATAGGATTTGAGATACATGCCATCTCATTTCCTACAAAATTCCTATTCCTATGATAATCCTATCCTATGAACCAAAAGAGGCCTAAGACTCAATGGAAAAATTCCTATCCTATGCATCAAATGACATCTCTTTCTCTATAGGAATTGAGATGCATGTCATCTCACTTCCTATGATTTTCCTATTCCTACAATATTTCTATCCTATGAACCAAAGGAGGCCTAAGGAAGTTTGAAACTCTTTCCTGCCTTAGCAGCCACAGATATTCCACACCGTTGACAAGGCTACTGACACTCAACAATGATAGGGTCTCTCTCACATGTTAAGGCCTCCTTTGGTTTAGAGGAATCTTGTAGGAATTTCATAGGATAGGATTTCTATAGGAAAAATTCCTTTAGAACCCTTTGGTTTGTAGGAATGGAATCATATTCCTATGGAGGAATTCTCCCTGTCCTCCACATTTCATAAGAAAATAAACATTAGTCTAGACTCAATGAAAAAAAATCCCATGATGTGAATCAGAGGGCATCTCTTTTCCTGTTTCTACTCATAAGATTTGAGATACATGTGATCATTTCCTATGACTTTCCTATTCCTACGATTTTCCTACCATATGACCCAAAGGAGGCCTGAAGAGCAAAGAGCAAAATACGAGCCTACCACTCCCTTTTTACAAGATTTCACATTTGTTGAAGGGGCACAACCGGAGGATTTGCAAAGATAAACACCTCACGTCGATTGGTCTAGCATGTCTAACTAGAGAGGATGTTGCCCTCATGCAAGAGGCATTTTTCTATAGGGCTTCCTTTTAAAATATTTGTGCTTAGTGTTTTTCTTCTTTGTTGAGTTCTTTCAACTTCCCTCATCCTTAATGAAAAAGCAGAGACACCTGTTGTATTTGTAAAGAAAAGTTTGTCTAACAATTACCTGGCCATATAACTAGTCAATTATTTTATATTTTATAGAGAAAACTATTTGTTTAAAAAGTATTAGAGAGGAAGTTGGCCTCCCGCGAGCGGCAGTTGGATGAGAGGGCCCCTTTGAAACTTTGCGTTGAGTGTTTCCCCTCTTTCTAAAGTTCCACCCCTTGATCGCAGTTGTGATCATTGATTGTAATTTCCGTCATCTTAGTGAAAAAGCAGAGCACCTGTTGTGTTCATTAAAATAGTGTGTATTCATTTTCCCAATAAATAATATATCTTCCAATTAATTTATGTTCTATAGAAAACATTATTCATTTAATTTTATTAAAACGGGATTGGTATCAAAATCGTCACTCTCAGATAAAAGTATGTACTTTTCAGACTTAATTAGGGACCAAGTAATAGTTTTCATGTGAATAAGGCGAAAACAAGATATTTATTTTTGCTTTAAAGGCATGGGCATTTGGCTTGAATTAGAAGCAGCACTAGAATAATTTGATCCAATGGGGAAATGCTAGAGATAGAAGAAGAGGACACGACTATGCACCCATATCCAAGAGAACTAAATGGTATCTATAAGCATGAGAACAGTACCACTTGGAGACAATTAAGAGGAGGAAAGAGAAAATAGAATGATTAAATAATTAAAACAATTTGGTGACCATGCACCCTGCTACATGCACTTATATTCTATTCCATATGGATGGAAAGGAGCCAGAAAGAGAGAAGCTGATCCTGCCCCCCCCCCCCCCCCCCCCCCCCCCCCCCCGACTTGCATACATTGTTAAATTTTGCATTTCTATGTGCTCTTAATTACCTTATGCATGCAATTTAGATTACTACTAATTAATCAATCCAATACTAGTGACATGTGCATGGATTTGTCAACAAGCTAGTAGTGACCATGCATGCATATGAAAAAGGAACATCCATACCAGATGCTCCCTATGCATAATCAAGGATGGCATGCACTAAGTAAGTTTTGGAACAAATAGGTTGTTAGCCAGTGGGCATGATGCAACATGTAACTATCTACTCCCTTATTCCTAAATATAAGTCTTTTTAGATATCTCTCTCTCTCTCTCTCTCTCTATATATATATATATAT
>NC_053026.1:104655274-104666983 GCF_003073215.2 Triticum urartu | reverse complement strand
GAAGTCTTCAATCTTGTATCTTCATAGTCCAAAAGTCCGGCCAAAGGATATAATCCGGCTGCGCCGAATACCCTAATCCAGGACTCCTCACCTGGCTTGAAGGCTCCTATGTGGAGACCATAAAGGGGTGGCAATCGGGGTGGTTCTACATCACCGAGCCGTGCGACACCAACTGGGTGGCGGCCCAATTCGATCCGGAATCCCCACACGGCTCACCTCCTGGAAAGAGAAGGGCCTGTCCTGGGGTTCCTCGGTAGAGCTGACCGGACTCCAGACCTGCATCAAGAACATGATGAGCAAGAAAATCAAGCTCGTCAACGTGGTCCAGGTCATGCTCTTCCGCCGGATTCTCCCGTGTCAACAACGGGCATTCAACTTGTGGGAGTTCGACCCGGCCAAGCACCAGACGCTGCGAGAGCTCTATGACACGCACGAGGACGTCTGGAGGGTGCTGTTCAAGGGCGCCGAGGTACCTCCTTCCCTCACCGAGGACGCGGGACTCAGCGCAAAGCGCCGCCAATCTGGTAAGTTTTTATATTTCACAGGGTATCTATTTGCCCCAGTTTAATCATGTGCGGGATCTAAGCCTTCCATGCCTTTAACAGGACTGGGTGAAGACAGCGGAGCAGATCGATTGCCCCGCCCCCCTGCGGAAGATCCTGCAGATGCTCTCCTGACGGAGATGCTGGTTCCGGCACCTTACGAGGTGCCGGTGAAGAAGGCCAAGAAGAAGGCCGCGGGGACCCCAAAAGGGTCTCTGGCGCAAGGTTGTATCGGACTCATCGTCCGATAACTCCGACGCGCCCTCCTCCCACGAAAACGAGGAGGAAGAGGAAAGTTCCTCCCAAGCCGGGGGAGACAAGAAAAGGAAGGCCGACCCAACGGGGAGGCCGAAGGGTCCAAGAAGGGCAGGACCCTCCCTCCGGACTGCTCCACGACGGCGCCTACAGCGGCGACGAGTGGCTACCCAGGGTCAAGCCCCTGGCGAAGTCGTAAGTATCCGGACACCATAGTAATTCATGGTATGTTTTACTGCACTGCTTCTCCTCATGCCGAACATGATTATGCAGTCCGTCCCGAGCTCATCTCGACGTATCTTCGTCGAGCGGTTCGTTGGACTCGTCGGATATGAACAACGGTTCTCTTCCGACCGCCTCCACCTCGCCCTACGGACAACGCCGAGGTGTTGTCTCAAAAGGCACCAGCCAAGGGGAGGTGGTCCTGGAGGCGTCTCGAGGCGACCTCCCGGACCCTGGGTACCAAGGGAGCGAGGCTCCTACGGGCTCCGAGTTCGGCCCCCAGCCGAACACTGCGCCGGAACCTTCGATGGTTCCGGACTCCGGCAGAGCGGTCCCCTGTTAAGGGGGGCCAACCACCCGTGCCGGTGTCCTCTGTCCATCCAGAGGCACCGGACAACTTGCTGGAAGCGCTTCGCAGCGCTTCCATCGACGAAGAGCACCGCACTATCATGAGTGCGGTGATCGAGAAGGTTCAGTCCGCCAAAAACGGCTGACCGAAGCTTGCGCCAGCCTCCTAACAGGCTTTGAGGTAAGCAATCAAAATATATATAGAAAATATTACCGCATAGATAGTAGCCCCTGATGCTCTGTTCGGTGTTCGAGAAGAAAGGCCGAATAGAGGATCAAATGATGAGTCAGGAGTCTAATAAGAATATGTCTATGTGTAAGTGCAGGCTTCCCTGCTGGCCGCTGCCGCACGTACTGCGGAGGTCTCTGCACTGAAGCAGGACCTGGAGCGGTCCGAGAACGAGCTTGGCCTTATCAAGAGGCAGCTCGAGGAGAGCAAAGGTAAGCAATACCTTGTCTACGCTTTGAAAAGAAGTTCGGTTGTAAAATAATAGGATCACCATGAATTTGCCAGGGGCCACGACCGAGGTGGCGACCCTGAAGAAGGCGCTGTCCGAGGCCGAAGACAAAGCGGCCAAGGAACGCATCGAGCGGGAGAAGCAAGAAGCCCGAGTAGGCGAGGTGCAGCAAGAGCTCGAGGCTCTCGCCAAAAAACACGAGTCCTTGGAGCTCGACTCTAAGACGCGAGAGTCCGAGCTCGCACAGGCGCTTGAAAGCGCCCGGAGCGCCAAGGCTGAAGCCCACAAGGCCCTCCAGGAAATTGATGCGGTGAAGAAGATAGCAGGTAAGGCATTCATTATGCAAAGCAAGCATGTGAAGGAAACTTTCCTTTTTCTTACCCGAGTTCGGAGCTCTCCAGGAGCGTTCGCAGATCTTCCCCGCAGTGTACTGGATGCCGCGGAGTTTTACCGAGCTGAGGAGGGGAGCTCGACGGAAGTTGTTCTGGTCTCAGTATACTGGGACCGAACACCCATGCCCTTGAGCGACCAGCTGAAGCAATTGGTCGAGCTTCACAAGGCGGCCGAACAGGCCATGAGGGGCCTTATAGTCCGGATGTGGCCTGGCGAGCCCCAGTCCGGCAGCTACTTCGGTCTGGTGAGGCGGCTTGTGGAGCCTGCCCACGGCTTGAAGTCATAAAGCGGTCAGCCTGCATCGAGGGTGCGCGCAGGGCTTTTGCCCGGGCGAAGGTGCACTGGGCGAAGCTGGACGCCGTATGAAGCTGGTGAAGGAGGGGCCGCCGGAGGGCAAGGAGCATCGCCCCGAGATGTATATGAGAGTGTCCTGAAGGGTTCCCGCCTTGTGGCGGATGAATGTGCCAGGGATGTAATTTTTGAATGAACATGCTCGTGTGATCCTGTAATGTGAAACAAGTTCATCTGCGCTATGCAACGCTTTTTTAATTTAAAATATTACCTTCTGTGCGGCCGTTTATAAATCTGAGAGTTGGCCAGTCGTCGGCTTCTGCCCCCATGTAACTAGTACTGGGGTGTTCGGGATAAACCTGAGCACTCTTTACCCCAATTTTGGGTCCTTCAAGGGAGGTGTTCAGCGCAACGAACCAGGCAATCGGACTATAAGGCTTTATCACTCTCACTTAGCCATAGAAGTCTACAATTTTAAACTTTGGCGAAGCCCCTAGTGTTCGGAAGGCCGAATTTGGGGCGCTATACGCCTAAGCCGGACAAGGCCGACTCCTCGCCCGAAGCGGAAAAAGTCTTTAAGGACTTGAGACCTCTCGAACAGCGACCAGTCTCTCGCCTTATCATGACAGTCAGTTTTCGGCTTTCTCTACTGAGGTGCTCGTCCGGAAGAACCGGGACACAATCGCAGTAGTTCTCCCACCGCTACCTTAGCCGATATAGCGGAACGTAAGGTACCAAAGCATGGGAGCCGGGCAAACCCAACATTTGACCAAAGACATGATTCGGAGCTGATGCATATAATGCTATAAGTTCGGGGTGCCGCACTGTCGAAAGTGTTCGGACTTCTTGCGCCGTATTATGGGGTAAACGAAAGCCCCTGGCGTACTGACCGTACCCGAATTGACGGGTGCGGATTGTCGTAAATGGACATAAAGGAAAAAAAGAGAATGAATAATGCAATAATAGACTAATGCTATGCATTGTTATTTAAATAATACGTCGAAGCGTACTGGTACAGGTAGTGCAATAAGCAGAAAGTAGGACTATTCGAAATGTCCTATCCAAGGGCAAGCTGCGTATGGATAGTAGAAAGCGGGTATTATTATTAGAGACCACCTGGGGGTTCCCGTGTACATCTTAGCTTCTTGCCGTTGGTTGTTCCTTCCCGTAATGTGTCCGGCAATCATACTGCCGGAAAGGGCTCCAGGGGGTTAGGTCCTGAAAGAGAAAAGAAATGATAAAGATATACAGCCCCTAGGGCGGTTAAGCCGCATTGCGGGACGTGCCCTGATCATTCCCCCGCCTATGTCCATGGTATTTTCAATGCGTAATTATGTACGCGTGGCACGGATTTTGTAGCTTGACTGGGACTGGGACGGGGGCCGAATTGCTAGGCGAGCTCTGAACGTGCCAGGCGATCCTGTTGAGTTTACTCCGGACACGCTTGAAGGTGTTCGGGGGCTGTATTGCCGAATTAGTTGTTTGCCTTAAAAGGCTGCTTTATGCTTCTGCTGCGAGGGCCGCAGTGTGCTCTTCCGTGTAGAGCGAGCGTTCTGTGTTTCCATTCACTGTTATGACCCCCCGAGGTCCTGGCATCTTGAGCTTGAGGTATGCGTAATGCGGTACTGCATTGAATTTTGCAAATGCGTTCGTCCGAGCAGTGCATGATAGCCACTGCGAAACGAGACGATGTCGAAGATTAACTCCTCGCTTCGGAAGTTGTCCGGTGATCCGAAGACCACTTCCAGTGTGATTGAGCCTGTGCAATGGGCCTCTACACCTGGGATGACGCCTTTAAAGGTGGTTTTGCTGGGTTTGATCCTTGAGGGATCGATACCCATTTTTCGCACTGTATCCTAATAGAGCAGGTTCAGGCTGCTGTTGATACGTCTGCAACGTATCTATGATTTTTTATTGCTCCATGCTATATTATCTACTGTTTTGGACTATATTGGGCTTTATTTTCCACTTTTTTATTATTTTTGGGACTAACCTATTAACCGGAGGCCCAGCCCAGAATTGCTGTTTTTTGCCTGTTTTAGGGTTTCGAAGAAAAGGAATATCAAACAGAGTCCAAACGGAATGAAACCTTCGGGAACGTGATTTTCTCATCAGATAAGACCCAGGAGACTTGGACCCTCCGTCAAGAAAGCCACGAGGCGGTCACGAGGGTGGAGGGCCCCCCTAGGGCGCGCCCCCTGCCTCGTGGGCCCCTCGAAGCTCCACCGACGTACTTCTTCCTCCTATATATATCCACGTACCCCCAAACGATCAGACGGAGCCAAAAACCTAATTCCACCGCCGCAACTTTCTGTATCCACGAGATCCCATCTTGGGGCCTGTTCCGGAGCTCCGCCGGAGGGGGCATCGATCACGGAGGGCTTCTACATCATCATCCAAGCCCCTCCGATGAAGTGTGAGTAGTTTACTTCAGACCTACGGGTCCATAGCTAGTAGCTAGATGGCTTCTTCTCTCTTTTTGGATCTCAATACAATGTTCTCCCCCTCTCTCGTGGAGATCTATTCGATGTAATCTTCTTTTTGCGGTGTGTTTGTTGAGACCGATGAATTGTGGGTTTATGATCCAGTCTATCTATGAATAATATTTGAATCTTCTCTGAATTCTTTTATGTATGATTGGTTATCTTTGCAAGTCTCTTCGAATTATCAGTTTGGTTTGGCCTACTAGATTGGTTGTTCTTGCCATGGGAGAAGTGCTTAGCTTTGGGTTCGATCTTGCGGTGTCCTTTCCTAGTGACAGAAGGGGCAGCAAGGCACGTATTGTATCGTTGCCATCGAGGATAACAAGATGGGGTTTTTATCATATTGCATGAAACTATCCCTCTACATCATGTCATCTTGCTTAAGGCGTTACTCTGTTTTTAACTTAATACTCTAGATGCATGCTGGATAGCGGTCGATGAGTGGAGTAATAGTAGTAGATGCAGAATCGTTTCAGTCTACTTGTCTCGGACGTGATGCCTATATACATGATCATACCTAGATATTCTCATAACTATGCTCAATTCTGTCAATTGCTCAACAGTAATTTGTTCACCCACCGTAGAATACTTATGCTCTTGAGAGAAGCCACTAGTGAAACCTATGGCCCCCGGGTCTCTTTCTCATATTATCTCCATCACTTTATTATTGCTTTGCTTTTACTTTGCTTTTACTTTTTACTTTGCATCTCTATACCAAAAATACCAAAAATATTATTTATCATCTCTATCAGATCTCACTTTCGTAAGTGACCGTGAAGGGATTGACAACCCCTAAGCGCGTTGGTTGCGTTGAGCTATTGTTTTTGTGTAGGTACGAGGGACTCGAGCGTAGCCTCCTACTGGATTGATACCTTGGTTCTCAAAAACTGAGGGAAATACTTACGCTACTTTGCTGCATCATCCCTTCCTCTTCGGGGAAATCCAACGCAGTGCTCAAGAGGTAGCAAGAAGAATTTCTGCGCCGTTGCCAGGGAGTCTGCGCAAAAGTCAACATACCAAGTACCCATCACAATCCCTATCTCCCGCATTACATTATTTGCCATTTGCCTCTCGTTTTCCTCTCCCCCACTTCACCCTTGCCGTTTTATTCGCCCTCCTCTCTCCTCCTCCCTCTCTATTTGCCTCTTTTCTCGTTTGCTTTTGTTTGCTTGTCGTTATGGCTAGTCCCTTATCTTCTCCGTTGTCTCCCGAGAATGAAGTTCTAAATTTTAAACAAAGGGAGGGAGAAAATCTAAAAGATGCTTGGTATAGAATTTGCAATGCTCAAAATAGATCTACCAGGAAGCAATCTACTTCAGTTCTTCTTCGCAATTTTTATGTAGGCACATCCTTGGTATAGATATATCCTTGATACCATTACCGGAGGGAATTTCTTGGGTAGCCATACTTTTGATTCTTATAATGCTATGTTAGATTTATTTGGCTCACCACCTCTTTTGGTTAATGGAACTATGTTAACTTTGGAGCATGTTATGCAAAGACTTGAAATTATTGAAAATAAAGTTGCTACTATTGAATCAATTAAAATCTAGATAAAAAAAGATCCACAAATCAAAATTACCAATATGGATCTAAGGTAGGAATGACTTTGAAAAATTTAAGGAAAAAGAACCCATAGTTAATGAGAAAATAAACTTAGATTCTATTAGAATTGATAAACTGAGGGTATCCTTACAAACTGGAAAACCGCTTTTTCTTCCGTAAAGGATACTCCAAGTCCTCCTACTAAAATTGCAAGCTTATGTATGTTCCTAAAAATAAAGGTGAATCATCTAGTAAGGAAACTGCGGATCTTAAATCTATAAGTATTCATCCCAATCTTTTTGATATCATTAAGGAACCAATTGCTACACATGAATTTTTTGATCTTGTGCCTAAAAGTTTAATAATCACTAGAAAGAAATAAATTCCTAAGGGAGATAGATGCCTCATTGAAGAATTGCCTACCAAAGATGGCAATACCTAGATCTATTCTTGCTTGTTATGCCTAGCTAGGGGCGTTAAACGATAGCGCTTGTTGGGAGGCAACCCAATTTTATTTTTATTCCTTGATTTTTGCTCCTGTTTAGTAATAAATAAATTATTTAGCCTCTGTTTTGGTTGTGTTTTTTGTGTTTAATTAGTGTTTGTGCCAAGTAGAACCGTTGGGAAGACTTGGGGAAAGTCTTGTTGAACTTGCTGTAAAAAACAGAAACTTTAGCGCTCACGAGAACTGCTGTCATTTTTATTTGGAAAGTGATATTTAGTTAATTCTTTTTAGATGATTAATAGATAAATTCCTCACGTCACAATTTATTTTAGAATTTTTGGGGTTCCAGATCTTGCGCTAGCTACAGATTACTACAGACTGTTCTGTTTTTGACAGATTCTGTTTTTCGTGTGTTGTTTGCTTATTTTGATGAATCTATGGCTAGTAAAATAGTTTATAATCCATAGAGAAGTTGGAATACAGTAGGTTTAACACATATAAATAAAGAATGAGTTCATTACAGTACCTTGAAGTGGTCTTTTGTTTTCTTTCGCTAACGGAGCTCACGAGTTTTCTACTTTAAGTTTTGTGTTGTGAAGTTTTCAAGTTTTGGGTAAAGATTTGATGGATTATGGAACAAGGAGTGGCAAGAGCCTAAGCTTGGGGATGCCCATGGCACCCCCAAGATAATCTAAGGACACCTAAAACCAAAGCTTGGGGATGCCCCGGAAGGCATCCCCTCTTTCGTCTACTTCTATCGGTAACTTTACTTGGAGCTATATTTTTATTCACCACATGATATGTGTTTTGCTTGGAGCGTCTTTTATGATTTGAGTCTTTGCTTGTTAGTCTACCACAATCATCCTTGCTGTACACACCTTTTGAGAGAGCCATACATGATTTGGAATTTGATAGAATACTCTATGTGCTTCACTTATATCTTTTGAGCTTTATAATTTTGCTCTAGTGCTTCACTTATATCTTTTAGAGCAGGTGGTGGATTTGTTTTATAGAAACTATTGATCTCTCATGCTTCACTTAGATTATTTTGAGAGTCTTAATAGCATGGTAATTTGCTTAAAATCCTAATATGCTTGGTATGCAAGATTAATAATAAAACTTTCTTATGAGTGTGTTGAATACTAAGAAAAGTTTGATGCTTGATGATTGTTTTGAGATATGGAGGTAATAATATCAAAGTCATGCTAGTTGAGTAGTTGTGAAATTGAGAAATACTTGTGTTGAAGTTTGCAAGTCCCGTATCATGCACGTATGGTAAACGTTATGCAACAAATTTGAAACATGAGGTGTTATTTGATTGTCTTCCTTATGAGTGGCGGTCGGGGACGAGCGATGGTCTTTTCCTACCAATCTATCCCCCTAGGAGCAACGGAAGATCATGGTGATGCATAGCAACGAGAGGAGAGAGTTGTCTACGTACCCTCGTAGACCAGCAATGGAAGCGTTGACACAACGTATAGGAAGTAGTCGTACGTCTTCCCGATCCGACCGATCCAAGTACCGACGGTACGGCACCTCCGAGTTCTGCACACGTTCAACTCGGTGACGTCCCTCGAGCTCCGATCCAGCCGAGTGTTTGAGGGAGAGTTTCGTCAGCACGACGGCGTGATGACGGTGATGATGTTCTACCGACGCAGGGCTTCGCCTAAGCACCGCTACGATATGACCGAGGTGGAATATGGTGGAAGGGGGCACCGCACACGGCTAAGGAACGATCACGAAGATCAACTTGTGTGTCATGGGGTGCCCCCTTGCCCCCGTATATAAAGGAGGGAGGGGGGAGGTGCGGCCGGCCCCTAGGGGTGCGCCTGGAGGAGTCCTACTCCCACCGGGAGTAGGACTCCCCCCTCTTGCCTTGTTGGAGAAGGAAAGGGGAAGGGGGAAAGAGGAAAGGGCCCCCCTTCCTTGTCCTATTCGGACTAGGGGGAGGGGGCGCGCGGCCTGCCCTGGCCGGCCCTCCTCTTCTCCCTTAGGGCCCATGTAGGCCCATTAACCCCCGGGGGGGTTCCGGTAACCCCCCGGTACTCCGGTAAAATCCCGATTTCACCCGGAACGTTTCCGATATCCAAATATAGGCTTCCAATATATCAATCTTTATGTCTCGACCATTTCGAGACTCCTCGTCATGTCCGTGATCACATCCGGACTCCGAACAACCTTCGGTACATCAAAACACAAAAACCCTAATTACGATCGTCACCGAACTTTAAGCGTGCGGACCCTACGGGTTCGAGAACTATGTAGACATGACCGAGACACGTCTCCGGTCAATAACCAATAGCGGAACCTGGATGCTCATATTGGCTCCTACATATTCTACGAAGATCTTTATCGGTCAGACCGCATAACAACATACGTTGTTCCCTTTGTCATCGGTATGTTACTTGCCCGAGATTCGATCGTCGGTATCTCAATACCTAGTTCAATCTCGTTACCGGCAAGTCTCTTTACTCGTTCGTAATACATCATCCTGCAACTAACTCATTAGTTGCAATGCTTGCAAGGCTTAAGTGATGTGCATTACCGAGAGGGCCCAGAGATACCTCTCCGACAATCGGAGTGACAAATCCTAATCTCGAAATACGCCAACCCAACAAGTACCTTCGGAGACACCTGTAGAGCACCTTTATAATCACCCAGTTACGTTGTGACGTTTGGTAGCACACAAAGTGTTCCTCCGATAAACGGGAGTTGCATAATCTCATAGTCATAGGAACATGTATAAGTCATGAAGAAAGCAATAGCAACAAACTAAACGATCAAGTGCTAAGCTAACGGAATGGGTCAAGTCAATCACATCATTCTCCTAATGATGTGATCCCGTTAATCAAATGACAACTCATGTCTATGGCTAGGAAACATAACCATCTTTGATCAACGAGCTAGTCAAGTAGAGGCATACTAGTGACACTCTGTTTGTCTATGTATTCACACATGTATTATGTTTCCGGTTAATACAATTCTAGCATGAATAATAAACATTTATCATGATATAAGGAAATAAATAATAACTTTATTATTGCCTCTAGGGCATATTTCCTTCAGTCTCCCACTTGCACTAGAGTCAATAATCTAGTTCACATCGCCATGTGATTTAACATCAATAGTTCACATCACCATGTGATTAACACCCATAGTTCACATCATCATGTGACCAACACCCAAAGGGTTTACTAGAGTCAATAATCTAGTTCACATCGCTATGTGATTAACACCCAAAGAGTACTAAGGTGTGATCATGTTTTGCTTGTGAGAGAAGTTTAGTCAACGGGTCTGCCACATTCAGATCCGTAAGTATTTTGCAAATTTCTATGTCAACAATGCTCTGCACAGGAGCTACTCTAGCTAATTGCTCCCACTTTCAATATGTATCCAGATTGAGACTTTAGAGTCATCTAGATCAGTGTCAAAACTTGCATCGACGTAACCCTTTACGACGAACCTTTTGTCACCTCCATAATCGAGAAACATATCCTTATTCCACTAAGGATAATTTTGACCGCTGTCCAGTGATCTACTCCTAGATCACTATTGTACTCCCTTGCCAAACAGGTGTGTATACAATAGATCTGGTACACAGCATGGCATACTTTATAGAACCTATGGCTGAAGGCATAGGGAATGACTTTCATTCTATTTCTATCTTCTGCCGTGGTCGGGCTTTGAGTCTTACTCAGTTTTTCACACCTTGTAACACAGGCAAGAACTCTTTCTTTGACTGTTCCATTTTGAACTACTTCAAAATCTTGTCAAGGTATGTACTCATTGAAAAACTTATCAAGCGTCTTGATCTATCTCTTGATGCTCAATATGTAAGCAGCTTCACCGAGGTCTTTCTTTGAAAAAACTCCTTTCAAACATTCCTTTATGCTTTGCAGAATAATTCTACATCATCTCCGATCAACAATATGTCATACATATACTTATCAGAAATGTTGTAGTGCTCCCACTCACTTTCTTGTAAATACAGGCTTCACCGCAAGTCTGTATAAAACTATATGCTTTGATCAAGTATATTCCAACTTCGAGATGCTTGCACCAGTCCATAGATGGATCGCTGGAGCTTGCATATTTTGTTAGTACCTTTAGGATTGACAAAACCTTCTGGTTGCATCATATACAACTCTTCTTTAATAAATCCATTAAGGAATGCAGTTTTGTTTATCCATTTGCCAGATTTCATAAAATGCGGCAATTGCTAACATGATTCAGACAGACTTAAGCATAGATACGAGTGAGAAACTCTCATCGTAGTCAACACCTTGAACTTGTCGAAAACCTTTTTGCGACAATTCTAGCTTTGTAGATAGTAACACTACTATCATCGTCCGTCTTCCTCTTGAAGATCCATTTAATCTCAATGGCTCGCCGATCTTTGGGCAAGTCAATCAAAGTCCATACTTTGTTCTTATACATGGATCTCATCTCAGATTTCATGGCCTCAAGCCATTTCACGGAATCTGGCTCATCATCGCTTCCTCATAGTTCGTAGGTTCGTCATGGTCAAGTAACATGACCTCCAGAACAGGATTACCGTACCACTCTGGTGCGGATCTCACTCTGGTTTACCTACGAGGTTCGGTAGTAACTTGATCTGAAGTTACATGATCATCATCATTAGCTTCCTCACTAATTGGTGTAGTAGTCACAGGAACAGATTTCTGTGATGAACTACTTTCCAATAAGGGAGCAGGTACAGTTCTCTC
>NC_053026.1:104643616-104654274 GCF_003073215.2 Triticum urartu | reverse complement strand
AAGCATAGCAAAGTCATAGCAACATCAATCTTCAGAACATAGTGGATACTAGGGATCAAACCCTAACAAAACTAACTCGATTACATGATAAATCTCATCCAACCCATCACCGTCCAGCAAGCCTACGATGGAATTACTCACGCACGGCGGTGAGCATCATGAAATTGGTGATGGAGGATGGTTGATGATGACGACGGCGATGAATCCCCCTCTCCGGAGCCCCTAACGGACTCCAGATCAGCCCTCCCGAGAGGTTTTAGGGTTTGGCGGCAGCTCCGTATCGTAAAACGCGATGAATTCTTCTCTCCTATTTTTTCTCCCCGAAAGCAGATATATATAGTTGGAGTTGGAGTCGGGAGGTCTCCAGGGGGCCCATGAGGTAGGGGGGCGTGCCCTGGGGGGGGCACCCCCCACCCTCGTGGACAGGGTGTGGGACCCCTGGTCTTCATCTTTGGTGAGGATTTTTTATTACTTATTGTAAGATATTCTGTGGAGTTTCAGGTTATTCCGAGAACTTTTGTTTTCTGCACATAAAACAACATCATGGCAGTTCTGCTGAAAATAGCGTCAGTCTGGGTTAGTTCCATTCAAATCATACAAGTTAGAGTCCAAAACAAGGGCAAAAGTGTTTGGAAAAGTAGATACGACGGAGACGTATCGACTCCCCCAAGCTTAAACCCTTGCTTGTCCTCAAGCAATTCAGTTGACAAACTGAAAGAAATAAAGAAAATCTTTTACAAACTTTGTTTGCTCTTGTTGTTATGAATATGTCAAGCTATCATTCAAGTTTTCAGCAAAGATTATAACTAACCATATTTGCAATGATTCTCAGGTCTCATGATTACCCATATCAATAGGATAATCAACTAGCAAGCCATAATAATAAATCTCTGATGACAACACTTTCTCAAAACAATCATAATATGATATAACAAGATGGTATCTCGCTAGCCCTTTCTGAGACCGCAAAACATAAATGTAGAGCATCTTTAAAGATCAAGGACTGACTAGACATTGTAATTCATGATAAAAGAGATCCAATCATAGTCACACTCAATATAAGTTAACAGTCATGAATGCAAATGACAGCTGCGCTCTCTAGATAGTGCTTTTAATAAGAGGGTGATGACTCAACATAAAAGTAAATGGATAGGCCCTTTGCAGAGGGAAGTAGGGATTTGTAGAGGTGCCAGAGCTCGGTTTTGAAATAGAGATAATTAACATTTTGAGCGGTATACTTTCATTGTCAACATAACAACCAAGAGATGGCGATATCTTCCATGCTACACACATTATAGGCGGTTCCCAAACAGAATGGTAAAGTTTATACTCCCCCTCCACCAACAAACATCAATCCATGGCTTGCTCGAAACAACGAGTGCCTCCAACTAACAACAGTCCTAGGGGGAGTTTTTTTTGCAATTATTTTGATTTAGTTTACATAAAGCATAGGACTGGGCATCCTGGTGACCAGCCATTTTCTCGTGAGTGAGGAGCGGAGTCCACTCCTCTTGAGAATAACCCGCCTAGCGTGGAAGATATAGACAACCCTAGTTGATACATGAGATATTCGAGCATACAAAACAGGATGATTATTTGAAGGTTTAGAGTTTGGCACATACAAATTTACTTGGAACGGCAGGTAGATACCGCATATAGGAAGGTATAGTGGACTCATCTGGAATAACTTTGGGGTTTAAGGGATTGGATGCAAAGAAGTATTCCCGCTTAGTACAGGTGAAGGCTAGCAAAAGACTGGAAAACGACCAACTAGAGAGCGACAACAGCCATGTACATGCATTAAAATTAATAAACATTGGATGCAAGCATGAGTAGGATATAATCCACCATGAACATAAATATCGTGAAGGCTATGTTGATTTGTTTCAACTACATGCGTGAACATGTGCCAAGTCAAGTCACTTAAATCATTCAGAGGAGGATACCACCCCATCATACCACATCATAACCATCTCAATAGCATGTTGGCATGCAAGACAAACCATTATAACTCATAGCTAATCAAGCATGGCACAAGAAACAATGATCTCTAGTTGTCATTGCAAACATGTTTATTCATAACAAGCTGAATCAAGAACGATGAACTCATCATATTTACAAAAACAAAAGAGGTCGAGTTCATACCAGTTTTTCTCATCTCAGTCAGTCCATCATATATCATCATAATTGCCTTTCACTTGCATGACCGAACGATGTGAATAATAATAAGAGTGCACGTGCAGTGGGCTAAGCTGGAATATGCGAGCATTCAATAAACAGGAGAAGACAAAGCAATATGGGCTCTTGGTTAAATCAACAATAAAGCATATAAGAGTTACTTCAACAATTTAATCATGGTCTTCTCCTACTGACCCCCAAAGAAAAGAAAAGAAATAAAACCATTTACACAGGAAAGCTCCCAACAAGCAAAAGAAGAACGTGAAATATTTTTGGGTTTTCTTTTTAATTATTACTACAGCAAGAAAAGTAAACTAACTAAAAGCTACAACTATTTTTTTTTGGTTTTTCTTAAGGTTAATTAAACACACAAGAAGAAAGCATAAAAAGGAAAATAAACTAGCATGGATGATACAATGAAAAAGTATGAACACCAACATATAGCAATGAGTGTGTGAGCATAAATGTAATGTCGGTGAGAAATACGTACTCCCCCAAGCTTAGGCTTTTGGCCTAAGTTGGTCTATGGCCACGGCTGGCCTGGCTGATATCCATAATAATAGTTGTTGGGGTCGTATTGTGATGAAGAAGACTCTGACTGCCATTGGCTGACAGTCATCTCCGGATCCCAAGAATAAACAAACTGTCGTGGAGGCTCCTCTTGTGGTTCCGGTTCCGGGGCTGGTGCAGGGTTCCGGTAGGCATGAATAGCCGCCAATGGAACAAGGTACGTGCCTACAGTCAAATCAAACAAAGAAGGAGCAGGCAAGGTAATAGTCTCAGGATGATGTTTATTAAAGAACAATTGATATTTAAGCTCTCCTTCCCTATTCTTAACAATAAAATCATGTGCTACCATGCTTTTATAATCTAAATAAACACGAGGCAGCACCTTTTCTTCCTTCTCATAATGCCTAATAGGTATGTTAAAATGTGCAGCGAGGCGTGAAGCATAAATGCCTCCAAAGATGGGACCCTTAGTACGGTTCATACTTAACTATCTAGCAATAATGCCGCCCATACTAAAAGAGTTATCACCGTATAAACCGTGGTGAAAAATAATAATATCAGGGATACTTAGGTTTCCACAGTTTTCGCGACCAATTAAGCAACGACTAGCAAATAATGCAAAAAAGTGTAAAACAGGAAAATGTATGCTAGTGATTCGTGCATCGGAAACCTTCCTTGTTTCCCCTACAGTGATAGTGTCAATAAATCCCTCCACATCATCACGATGTGGTTCTTCTGTCTTGCCCCCAAAAGGGACTAAACAAATCCGACAGAAATCATAAAGTGACATCTCCTTATGCTCATCATATAAATGAAACTGCACCGTAGGTGGTGAGTTCCTAGAATGAAAATGAAAGTTTTGCACAAAGGTATTTGTGAGTAAGAGATACTGATCGCATTGGTCATGGAGGAAAGTGGTGAGGCCTGCATTATGAGCCAATTCATGAAAATCTTCATAAATCCCGGCTGCTCTCAAGAAATCCTCGGTAGGTCATTCACACGCCCGAACCTCCGCGGTGCGTGAATTCTTCTTTTATTCCCGCTTGATCCATAAAATTTTCAGAAGGCCACTCACAAGGACGCACTGGAGCGTCTCTTGGTGGCTCTTCGTCAGCATCACGCATTGCAAGCCTGGGTCCTTGCTTCTTTGAAGAACCACCTTGGAACATTTCCCTAAGCATATTTCTTCCTCTGAAAAATTCTGAATTGTTTTAGTAATTTCAAAATAAAAGTAAACCAAACTCAATAATATTGATAGCAACTACTCCTACAAGTGCCTAGGGCCTATATCATGCATCAAAACTACTTTTGACCATATAAATTTGACATGCAAGCTCAAGAACAGGGTCACCTAAGCAGCAAAAATTTGCAATGAATAAAGCACTAGAACAAAAACTAATTGGACCAATGGAGGAGTCACATACCAAGGAACAATCTCCCCAAGCAGTTTTGTGAGAGGTGCTTTGAGCAAGGAGATCGAAAATGGCAGCAAAGAGGGCTGGAACTCGTGCTTGAGTTGGTTTTTCGTGTTTGTGGGAGGAAGAAGAAGAGGATGGGTGCAGGAATAAGTGGAGGAGGGCCACCGTGGGCCCACGAGGCAGGGGGCGCGCCCTAGGGTGGGCGCGCCCTCCACCCTCGTGGCAAGGTGGTTGGCCCCCCTGGTGTGTTCTTTGTTCCATAAATCCTCAAATATTCTAGAAAAAATCATATTTAATTTTCAGGGCATTTGGAGAACTTTTATTTTCGAGGTATTTTTATATTGCACGGATAATCAGATAACAGACAGAAATATTTATTTTTACTTTATTTCAACTAAATAACAGAAAGTATAGAGAGGGTACAGAAGGTTGTGCTTCTAGTTTCATCCATCTCATGCTCATCAAAAGGAATCCACTAACAAGGTTGATCAAGTCTTGTTAACAAACTCATTCCGATTAACATGAAACCGGAGAAATTTCGAATAACACTAGTTACCTCAACGGGGATATGCACATCCCCAATAATAAGTATATCATATTTCTTTCTTGACAGTAGGAAGAGGAAATTCAAAACCTCCAAATATAATCGATGGAATTTTTCCAATAGAATTGATACTATGAACTTGAGGTTGTTTCCTCGGAAAGTGTACCGTATGCTCATTACCATTAACATGAAAAGTGACATTGCCTTTGTTGCAATCAATAACAGCCCCTGCAGTATTAAGAAAAGGTCTTCCAAGAATAATAGACATACTATCGTCCTCGGGAATATCAAGAATAACAAAGTCCGTTAAAATAGTAACGTTTGCAACCACAACAGGCACATCCTCACAAATACCGACAGGTATAGCAGTTGATTTATCAGCCATTTGCAAAGATATTTCAGTAGGTGTCAACTTATTCAAATCAAGTCTACGATATAAAGAGAGAGGCATAACACTAACACCGGCTCCAAGATCACATAAAGCAGTTTTAACATAGTTTCTTTTAATGGAGCATGGTATAGTGGTACTCCTGGATCTCCAAGTTTCTTTGGTATTCCACCCTTAAAAGTATAATTAGCAAGCATGGTGGAAATTTCAGCTTCTGGTATCTTTCTTTTATTTGTAACAATATCTTTCATGTACTTAGCATAAGGATTCATTTTGAGCATATCAGTCAATCGCATACGCAAAAAGATAGGTCTAATCATTTCAGCAAAGCGCTCAAAATCCTCATCATCCTTTTTCTTGGATGGTTTGGGAGGAAAAGGCATGGGTTTCTAAACCCAAGGTTCTCTTTCTTTACCATGTTTCCTAGCAACAAAGTCTTTCTTATCATAACGTTGATTCTTTGATTGTGGGTTATCAAGATCAACATCAGGTTCAATTTCTACATCATTATCATTACTAGGTTGAGCATCATCATGAACATTATAATACATTTATCACTAGTTTCAGGTTCATTACCAGATTGTGTTTCAGCATCACAACATAGATATATCATTTGGATTATCAGGTGGTTCAATGAAGGAAATATGCCCTAGAGGCAATAATAAAGTTATTATTTATTTCCTTATATCATGATAAATGTTTATTATTCATGCTAAAATTGTATTAACCGGAAACATAATACATGTGTGAATACATAGACAAACATAGTGTCACTAGTATGCCTCTACTTGACTAGCTCGTTGATCGAAGATGGTTAAGTTTCCTAGCCATAGACATGAGTTGTCATCTGATTGACGGGATCACATCATTAGGAGAATGATGTGATCTTGACCCATTTCGTTAGCTTAGCACTTGATCGTTTAGTTTATTGCTATTGCTTTCTTCATGACTTATACATGTTCCTATGACTATGAGATTATGCAACTCCCGTTTACCGGAGGAACACTTTGTGTGCTACCAAACGTCACAACGTAACTGGGTGATTATAAAGGTGCTCTACAGGTGTCTCTGAAGGTACATGTTGGGTTGGCGTATTTCGAGATTAGGATTTGCCGCTCCGATTGTCGGAGAGGTATCTCTGGGCCCTCTCAGTAATGCACATCACATAAGCCTTGCAAGCATTGCAACTAATAAGTTAGCTACGGGATGATGTATTACGGAACGAGTAAAGAGACTTGCCGGTAATGAGATTGAACTAGGTATTGAGATACCGACGATCAAATCTCGGGCAAGTAACATACCGATGACAAAGGGAACAAACGTATGTTGTTATGCGGTCTGACCGATAAAGATCTTCGTAGAATATGTAGGAGCCAATATGAGCATCTAGGTTCCGCTATTGGTTATTGACCAGAGACGTGTCTCGGTCATGTCTACATTGTTCTCGAACCCGTAGGGTCCGCACGCTTAACGTTATGATGATAGTTTCATTATGAGTTTATATATCTTGATGTACCAAAGGTTGTTCGGAGTCCCGGATGTGATCACGGACTTGACGAGGATTCTCGAAATGGTCGAGACATAAAGATCAATATATTGGATGACTATATTTGGACACCGGAAAGGTTCCGAGTGAGATAGGGACAATACCGGATCATCGGGAGGTTATGGGAACCCCCCGGGAGGTATATGGGCCTTATTGGGCCTTAGTGGAAAGGAAGGGAAAGGAGCAAGGGAGGGGGCGCCCCCCCAAGCCCAATCCGAATTGGGAGGGGGGTCGGCCCCCCTTTCCTTCCTCCCTCCTTCCTCTTCCTTCCCTCTCCTACTCCTAATAGGAAAAAGGGGAGTCCTACTCCCTGTGGGAGTTGGACTCCCCCCTAGGGCGCGCCACCCTCCTTGGTCGGCCCCCTCCTCCACTCCTTTATATACGGAGGCAGGGGGCACCCCATAGACACAACAATTGATCATTGATCCCTTAGCCATGTGCGGTGCACCCCTCCACTATAATCCTCGATAATATTGTAGCGGTGCTTAGGCGAAGCCCTGCAACGGTAAAACATCAAGATCGTCACCACGTCGTCGTGGTGACGAAACTCATCCCCAACACTTTGCTGGATCGGAGTCCGGGGATCGTCATCGAGCTGAACGTGTGCTAGAACTCAGAGGTGTCGTAGTTTCGGTTCTTGATCGGTCGGGCCATGAAGACGTACGACTACATCAACCGCGTTGTGCTAACGCTTCCGCTTCCGGTCTACGAGGGTACGTAGACAACACTCTCCCCTCTCGTTGCTATGCATCACCATGATCTTGCGTGTGCGTAGGGAAATTTTTGAAATTACTACGTTCCCCAATAGTGGCATCTGAGCCTAGGTTTTATGCGTTGATGTTATGTACGAGTAGAACACAAGTGAGTTGTGGGCAATATAAGTCATACTGCTTACCAGCATGTCATACTTTGGTTCGGCGGTATTGTTGGATGAAGCGACCCGGACCGACATTACGCGTACGCTTACGCGAGACTGGTTCTACCGACGTGCTTTGCACACAGGTGGCTGGCGGGTGTCAGTTTCTCCAACTTTAGTTGAACCGAGTGTGGCTACGCCCGGTCCTTGCGAAGGTTAAAACAGCACCAACTTGACAAACTATCGTTGTGGTTTTGATGCGTAGGTAAGAACGGTTCTTGCTAAGCCCGTAGCAGCCACGTAAAACTTGCAACAACAAAGTAGAGGACGTCTAACTTGTTTTTGCAGGGCATGTTGTGATGTGATATGGTCAAGACATGATGCTAAATTTTATTGTATGAGATGATCATGTTTTGTAACCGAGTTATCGGCAACTGGCAGGAGCCATATGGTTGTCGCTTTATTGTATGTAATGCAATTGCGCTATAATGCTTTACTTTATCACTAAGCGGTAGCGAAAGTCATGGAAGCGTAAGATTGGCGAGACGACAACGATGCTACGATGGTGATCAAGGTGTTGCGCCGGTGACGGATGGTGATCATGACGTGCTTTCGAAGATGGAGATCACAAGCAAGATGATGATGGCCATATCATATCACTTATATTGATTGCAATGTGATGGTTTATCTTTTATGCATCTTATCTGCTTTGTTTGACAGTAGCATTATAAGATGATCCCTCACTAAATTATCAAAGTATAAGTGTTCTCCCTGAGTATGCACCGTTGCGAAAGTTCTTCGTGCTGGGACACCACGTGATGATCGGGTGTGATAGGGTCTATGTACAAATACAACGGGTGCAAAACAGTTGCACGCGCGGAATACTCAGGTTAAACTTGACGAGCCTAGCATATAATAGATATGGCCTCGGAACACGGAGACCGAAAGGTCGAGCGTGAATCATATAGTAAGATATGATCAACATATTGATGTTCACCATTGATACTACTCCATCTCACGTGATGATCGGACATGGTTTAGTTGATTTGGATCACGTGATCACTTAGAGGATTAGAGGGATATCTTTCTAAGTGGGAGTTCTTAAGTAATATGATTAATTGAACTTAAATTTATCATGAACTTAGTACCTGATAGTATCTTGCTTGTCTATGTTTGATTGTAGATAGATGGTCGTGTTGTTGTTCCGTTGAATTTTAATGCGTTCCTTGAGAAAGCAAAGTTGAAAGATGATGGTAGCAATTACACGGACTGGGTCCGTAACTTGAGGATTATCCTCATTGCTGCACAGAAGAATTACGTCCTGGAAGCACCGCTAAGTGCCAGCCTGCTGCAAGGAGCAACACCAGATGTTATGAACGTCTGGCAGAGCAAAGCTGATGACTACTCGATAGTTCAGTGTGCCATGCTTTACGGCTTAGAACCGGGTCTTCAACGACGTTTTGAACGTCATGGAGCATATGAGATGTTCCAGGAGTTGAAGTTAATATTTCAAGCAAATGCCCGGATTGAGAGATATGAAGTCTCCAATAAGTTCTATAGCTGCAAGATGGAGGAGAATAGTTCTGTCAGTGAACATATACTCAAAATGTCTGGGTATCATAATCACTTGACTCAACTGGGGGTTAATCTTCCTGTTGATAGTGTCATTGACAGAGTTCTTCAATCACTGCCACCAAGCTACAAAAGCTTCGTGATGAACTATAATATGCAAGGGATGAATAAGACTATTCCCTGAGCTCTTCGCAATGCTAACCGCGGAGGTAGAAATCAAAAAGGAGCATCAAGTGTTGATGGTCAATAAGACCACAGTTTCAAGAAAAAGGGCAAAGGGAAGAAGAAGGGGAACTTCAAGAAGAACAGCAAACAAGTTGCTGCTCAGGAGAAGAAACCCAAGTCTGGACCTAAGCCTGAAACTGAGTGCTTCTACTGCAAGCAGACTGGTCACTGGAAGCGGAACTGCCCCAAGTATTTGGCGGATAAGAAGGATGGCAAGGTGAACAAAGGTATATGTGATATACATGTTATTGATGTGTACCTTACTAGAGCTCGCAGTAGCACCTGGGTATTTGATACTGGTTCTGTTGCTAATATTTGCAACTCGAAACAGGGACTACGGATTAAGCGAACACTGGCAAAGGACGAGGTGACGATGCGCGTGGGAAATGGTTCCAAAGTCGATGTGATCGCGGTCGGCACGCTACCTCTACATCTACCTTCGGGATTAGTATTAGACCTAAATAATTGTTATTTGGTGCCAGCGTTGAGCATGAACATTATATCTGGATCTTGTTTGATGCGAGACGGTTATTCATTTAAATCAGAGAATAATGGTTGTTCTATTTATATGAGTAATATCTTTTATGGTCATGCACCTTTGAAGAGTGGTCTATTTTTGATGAATCTCGATAGTAGTGATACACATATTCATAATGTTGAAGCCAAAAGATGCAGAGTTAATAATGATAGTGCAACTTATTTGTGGCACTGCCGTTTAGGTCATATCGGTGTAAAGCGCAGGAAGAAACTCCATACTGATGGGCTTTTGGAACCTCTTGATTATGAATCAATTGGTACTTGTGAACCGTGCCTCATGGGCAAGATGACTAAAACGCTGTTCTCCGGTACTACGGAGAGAACAACAGATTTATTGGAAATCATACATACAGATGTATGTGGTCCGATGAATGTTGAGGCTCATGGCGGATATCGTTATTTTCTCACCTTCACAGATGACTTAAGCAGATATGGGTATATCTACTTAATGAAACATAAGTCTGAAACATTTGAAAAGTTCAAAGAATTTCAGAGTGAAGTTGAAAATCATCGTAACAAGAAAATAAAGTTTCTACGATCTGATCGTGGAGGAGAATATTAGAGTTACGAGTTTGGTGTACATTTGAAAAATTGTGGAATAGTTTCGCAACTCAACGCCACCCGGAACACCACAGCGTAATGGTGTGTCCGAACGTCGTAATCGTACTTTACTAGATATGGTGCGATCTATGATGTCTCTTACTGATTTACCGCTATCATTTTGGGGTTATGCTCTAGAGACGGCCGCATTCACGTTAAATAGGGCACCATCAAAATCCGTTGAGACGACGCCTTATGAACTATGGTTTGGCAAGAAACCAAAGTTCGTTTCTGAAAGTTTGGGGGGTTGCGGAAAAAGCTTCAACCTGATAAGCTCGACAAGA
>NC_053026.1:104627832-104642616 GCF_003073215.2 Triticum urartu | reverse complement strand
AAAGTAAGGCTTCAATTCTTGGCGGCAAAGTGCACGCCATAGCACATCTTCTGGTAGTGGGGGTAGTTCTGCTTGGAGGTCGGACAGTACTTCGCTCAGGTAATATACCGGTCTCTGGACAGGTAGTGCCTTGCCTTCCTCCTTGCGTTCCACTACAATGACTGTGCTGACTACCCGGCTGGTGGCGGCGATGTACAGGAGCATAGGTTCCTTAGGAGTCGGAGCCGCCAGAACGGGTGGAGTAGTCAGCATCTTCTTCAACTGGAGAAAAGCTTCGTCCGCCTTGTGGTTCCACTCGAAAAAAGTGGTCTTCTTCATGAGCTGGTATAAGGGGAGAGCTTTCTCGCCCAGCCGACTGATGAATCGGCTGATGGACGCCAAGCAGCCGGTGAACTTTTGCACGTCCAGCAGTCGGCTGGGTACCTCCATCCTCTCAATGGCCTTGATCTTTACAGGGTTGCACTCTATGCCGCTTCAGAGACCAGGAAGCCAAGGAGTTGGCCGGCTGGTACTCCGAAGACGCACTTCTCAGGGTTGAGCTTGATCTGGAATCGGCGCAGGTTCTCAAAGGTCTCCTTGAGGTCTTCCAGCAGTGTTCCACGCTTTTCCGTCTTCACCACCACATCGTCCACGTAGACGTGGGCGTTTCTGCCGAGTTGCTTGAGGAGGCACTTCTGCATGCAACGCTGAAAGGTGGCGCCGGCATTCCTCAAGCCGAACGTCATGGTGAGGTAGCAGAAGGCTCCAAACGGCGTGATGAAGGCGGTCTTCAGTCTGTCAGCCGGGTTCAGCTTGATCTGGTGATATCCTGAATATGCATCCAAGAAAGCTCAACAGCTCGCATCCGGCTGTGGAGTCTATCACCTGATCAATTCTTGGTAAAGCAAACGGGTCCTTGGCAGGCCTTGTTGAGGCTTGTGTAGTCAATACACATTCGCCACTGCTTGTTCTTCTTCAGTACCAGGACCGGGTTGGCTAGCCACTCTGGAAAGAATACTTCCATAATGAAGCCGGCTGCTAGGAGTCGGGCTATCTCTTCTCCGACAACTCTTCTCTTTTCTTCTGATAGGCGGCGCAAGGGCTGCCTGACCGGCTTTGCATCAGATCGGACATGTAACTTGTGCTCGGCGAATTCCGTCGGTACACCTGGCATGTCTTTGGGGGACCATGCGAAGATGTCCCGATTCTCACGGAGGAAATCGACGAGCTCGCCTTCCTATTTGCTCGAGGTTTGCGCCTACGACAGCGTACCTCTCTGGGTGCTCCGGATCCAAGGGTATCTTCTTTGTCTCTTTGGCCGGCTTGAACGAACCCTCAGCCTCCGACTCCTTGGGGTTAGGCGACACCTCTAGCTGCTTGCCGGCCATCGCCACAACCCGGTCAAGGAGCCGCTTCTCGGCGCGATCACCAGGGACTCGGCCCAGCCGACTACTCTCAGCCGCACAGGCAGACGACTTCCGGTAGTCGCCGGCTACGGTCAGAATCCCCTTGGAACTAGGGCATCTTCATCTTGAGGTAGGCGTAGTGGGGGACCGCCATGAACTTGGCCAGGGCGGGTCGGCCAAGTAGCATGGTATGGGCTCTCGAGGTCCACCACCTCAAACCAAACTGACTCTCGGCGGAAGTGATCTTTGTCTCCAAAGAGGACGTCCATCAGGATCTTGCCGATTGGTGAGCAGGAAAGCCCAGGAACAATGCCGTGGAACACAGTCCGGCTGTTCTGAAGCTGTCTTTGCTTGATTCCTAATTTCTCCATGGTGTCCTTGTACAGGATGTTGATGTTGCTGCCTCCGTCTATCAGAACTCGCGAGAAACGAGCAGCTCGTCTATCCGTGGCAAAGGTGGCATCCAAGACCAAGGCATAAGAGCCCGGACTCGGCATCACCTCTGGGTGATCAGCCCTGCTCCAGCTGATAGGCTTCTCGGACCAGTGCATGAACTCTGGCGTCTCTGATGCTACTGCATTCACCTCTTGTCGCTGCAGCCGCCTGCTGCGTCGATCATCAGCCACGCTGGTAAATATCACGTAGGCTCCGTGCTCTTCGGGGTACTCGTCTTGTACTGCGCCGACTGGCCTGACAGCCGGCTGCTGGGGGGAGGCGGAGGCTGCTGCCCAGCAGGCGGGGGAGGTAGGAGGCCGTCTCCTTTGGCGATCCTGGTGAGCCAGTGGCACTTCCGGGTGGTGTGATTCGACGGCTTCGCGCCGCTATGGAACTTGCAAGGACCATCCAGAGTCTGCTCGTATGAGAAAGCCGGCAACCAGTTGGGCTTGCCACCTTTCTGTCGCTTGGGTGGAGGCTGCCCATCCGGCTGCTGGTCTTCAACTGTCGCGACCTGCCGGCTGCTGGAAGCCGGCTGCGGGGCCTTGCGCTTGTGGTCGTTCTGCTGTTGCCGCCGACTGGCGTCTCCTGCCGGAGTTCTTGGAGCCTGAGGGGCCACTTTGCCAGTTGCGCTAACTTGAATCTCCGCCTTCATGGAGGAGTCGGCCGTGGCATACTTGTCTGCTATGATCAGCAGCTCGTCGAGGGTTTCTGGCTCGTCGCAGAGGAGCTTGTGCTTGAGGAGGGTGCCTTCTCTGCACCCGGCGGTGAAGTACTCGATAGCCTGCACCTCGTGCACGCCCTCGCAGGAGTTCCGAAGCTCGGCCCAACGCGTGAGGTAGTCGCGAGTCGACTCGTTGGGGCCTTGCTTGCACGCACAAGGAAAGCTGACGAGGCTTGGGAGGACGCTTGTACGTGCTGTGAAGTTGCGGACGAATGCATCGGTGAAGTCGACCCAGCTGTTGATGCTGCGGGGCTTCAGGCTGTTCAGCCATGTCCGGGCGTGCCCTGGAGCATGAGCGGAACGTATTTTTACGGCGACACGCTTGTTGCCGTTCGCTATGTTGACAGCCGTGGAGTAGTCAACCAGCCAGTCCTCCGGCTTCACGGAGCCGGTGTACTTGGCGTGTCTTCTTGGGAGCGTGAACCCTTGGGAAAGGGCTCGTCTCGAATGCGGGGCCCGAAACAAGGCGGACCCAACTCGTCTTCTTCTTCCAGTGCCAGGGATCGGCGAAGTTGGTCGATCCGGTGGCGGGCGTTGTTTTCTCCGACTCCCTCTCAGTGGCCAAGGCGGTCGCTAAGAGTCGGATGGTCAACAGGCGGCGGGGAGACTCACCTTTCCTTGCGAGGAGGAGGAGGCGGACAGTCGTCCCGTCGTTCCACTGCACTCTCTCGCCGTCTTGGTCGCGCTCTATGGTAATGTGAGTCCGACTGTGGCTGACAGTCGGATCCTTGTCTTTCCTTCCTCGGGCGCCGCCAGTCGGCGTCCGAGACGTCCGCCTTGATCTCGGCGAAGGTCGTCGTTTTGCCGCTGCGGCGCCTCCGTGCGGCAGCCGGCCTCGTTCTGCGCGGCAGCCGCGTCGAGGAGCCGCTGGACTCGCTCCATCATCAGGCGGCGCTCTTCGCCCTCGAAAGTTGTCCAGCTCGTCCGCCGCCGCCTGGGCGGCTCGAATGTTCTCCGCAGGTGTGGCGTACACAGGGCGACTTGCCCCGAACAGGTTGGCGATGGCCACGCCGCGCTGCTGGCTGCCAAGGCGGCTGGGCCCAGCTGGGGCTGGCGAGCCACACAGCGCGATCCATCTCACGCTGGTAGGCTTCTGACAAGCGTCTCATGCTAGCCAGCTTCTTCGCGCCTTCGACGAGCTGAAGGCGGCGCGCCTCCAACGTCTCGCGTCAGCGTCTTCCGGAATGGGCGCAGTCAGGTCTTGTAGTGCCGCGCCAAGTGGGTCATGCGCTCCTCCGCCGGGAGGCTCGTCATGACCGATGACGAGCACCTCGGTGACGGTGCTTCCGTCGCTCTCCGCGCGAGGGAGAGGCTCATCGTAGACCACCACGTTGGTGGGGAACGCGTCGAGCGACGCGGTGTCGGAGTCGACCAGCATCGGGTCGGTGGAGCCTACAGACTCCAAGTCCACGGCAGGCTCGCCGGCGACGTGGAGTTGGTCGAGGAGGCCCGCGAGGAGGCTCTCGGGGCCGCCCGTGCCTGCGTTGGATGCAGGTTCGTCGGAGAGGCGAACCTCGCCGACAAGATCGGCGAGGCAGCTGGCTGCGCAGGCGATCTCAACGCCGTGCAGCGCGTCAGTGCAAACTCCGTCTGGCGTGCCTGGGCTGGCTGCGCTCGCCAGGGAGGAAAAGGGTTCCCGTCCAGAGCAGGTCTCCGGAACGGTGCACCAGGCCCCACGGTGGGCGCCAAATGTCGGGGGTTGGGTGCGACATATGCCAAAGGATGGCTTATCATGGTGGGGGCGAGTAGAACGTCGCCGGTGCCTGGAAACGGGATAAGGCGAGACATGCACGCCGGCGAATCTTACCCAGCTTCAGGGCTCTCCGGGGAGATAATACCCCTACTGCTGCTCTGCGGGGTCTCCGCATGATCACTATGGCAAAGTGTTGTACACGGTTGCTCCTTGAGCTGTTTCCTGGAGGTAGGAGAAGGCAAGGCTAGCTCTCTCCTTCCTATATGATCTGGTCTAGTGCTAATGGATTCCAACCCTTTGCATGGTGCCCTGGGGGTTTATATAGGCCTACCCCCAGGGGTACAATGGTAATCCGGCTGGGCACGGGCCCAGCCGTCAGTCTCTCTGGCCGCCGTCTTATCCGCCGACTCCTGGGGCCCGCCGACTGGTGGCCCGCCGACTGGCTTGGTGTGGAGCCGACAGGCCGCGTCCGCCGCGGGCGGGTCTTTGCCGGCTGCAGATTACTGTAGCCGTGCCTCTAATGACGCAGGCTCGGTCATGAGGTCGTGGCGACAGCCCCGCCGTCTGGCGGGCGATCACTGTGGCCACTACTTGTCGTGTCTGATTAATGGCGCGTGGGGCCCGTGGGAGGGGCCGGCCGACTTCTGGTGGCCGACTCCCATCCGGGCCGACTGGTGGTGCTTTCGCCGTCTTTCGTACGCCCGCCGACTGGTGGGACCCATCATCCCTGGGTCGTACCAGCAGGCCGTCGTGGGCACAGGGCTCCGCCCCCTGGGGCTGATGTCAGGGCCGGCATGGCAATAGTGTCGCGCGCGTGGAGATCTTCGCGGGTACGGCGTACTGTAGCCACGCCTGCCCTTGGGAAAAAGGGGTGGGAGTGGTCCTACTGTGGCCACTCCCCGTCCCGTCCCTCTTTATGAGGGCATGGGGGTTGTTGGCGTCGCGGGCCGACTCCCCAAGGCCGGCTTCTCTGGAAGTCGCCGGTCAGGAGTCGGCTTATCCTGAAGTCTGTCCCTGGGACTCGGCCGCGAGTGAGCAGCCGGCCGCCTCGCCGCCGACTCTCAGAAGGCGGCTCTTCGTCCTGGGGCCTCGAGGGGCGCAGTCTGCCCCGATGTCTTGAAAGGTTCTGGGCCTGGGTGCCTACCCGTGGCCCATTACTCCGACTTTATGAACGTCTTGACATATCACATCACAACATGCCCTGAAAAACAAGTTAGACGTCCTCTACTCTTGTTGTTGCAAGTTTTACGTGGCTGCTACGGCTGAGCAAGAACCGTTCTTACCTACGCATCAAAACCACAACGATAGTTTGTCAAGTTGGTCTGTTTTAACCTTCTCAAGGACCGGGCGTAGCCACACTCGGTTCAACTAAAGTTGGAGAAACTGACACCCGCTAGCCACCTGTGTGCAAAGCACGTCGGTAGAACCAGTCTCGCGTAAGCGTACGCGTAATGTCGGTCCGGGCCGCTTCATCCAACAATACCGCCGAACCAAAGTATGACATGCTGGTAAGCAGTATGACTTATATCGCCCACAACTCACTTGTGTTCTACTCGTGCATATAACATCAACGCATAAACCTGGCTCGGATGCCACTGTTAGGGAACGTAGTAATTTCAAAAATTCCTACGCACACGCAAGATCATGGTGATGCATGATACGTCCATTTTGCATCATACTTTTATATTGATATTTATCGCATTATGGACTGTTATTTCACTTTATGTCACAATACTTATGGCTATTCTCTCTTATTTTACAAGGTTTACATGAAGAGGGAGAATGTCGGCAGCTGGAATTCTGGCTGGAAAAGGAGCAAATATTAGAGACCTATTCTGCGCAACTCCAAAAGTCCTGAAACTCCACGGAACATCTTAAAATAAATAAAGAAAAATCCATGCCAAAGATGAAGGCCAGGGGCCCCACACCCTGCTCACGAGGGTGGGGGGCGCCCCCCCTAGGGCGCGCCCCCTACTCGTGGGCCCCCTGGTGGCTCTCTGACGTCCATCTTCTCATATATGAAGTCTTTCGATGAGAAAGAAATAAGAAGGAACTTTTCGGGACGAGACTCTGCCGCCACGAGGCGGAACCTTGGCGGATCCAATCTAGAGCTCCGGCAGAGCTGTTCTGCGGGGACTTCCCTCCGGGAGGGGGAAATCATCACCATCGTCATCACCAACGCTCCTCTCATCGGGAGAGGGCAATCTCCATCAACATCTTCACCAGCACCATCTCATCTCCAAACCCTAGTTCATCTCTTGTATCCAATTCTTGTCTCAAAGTCCGATTGGTGCTAGTAGGTTGCTAGTAGTGTTGATTACTCCTTGTAGTTGATGCTAGTTTGGTTTATTTGTGAAGATCATATGTTCAGATCCTATATGCATATTATTACCCCTCTGATTATGAACATGGAATATGCTTTGTGAGTAATTACGTTCGTTCCTGAGGACAAGGGAGAAGTCTTGCTATGAGTAGTCATGTGAATTTGGTATTCGTTTGATATTTTGATAAGATGTATGTTGTCTAGCCTCTAGTGGTGTTATGTGAACGTCGACTACATAACACTTCACCATTATTTGGGCCTAGAGGAAGGCATTGGGAAGTAATAAGTAGATGATGGGTTGCTAGAGTGACAGAAGCTTAAACCTAGTTTATGCGTTGCTTCGTAAGGGGCTGATTTGGATCCACATGTTTCATGCTATGGTTAGGTTTACCTTAATACTTTTGTTTAGTTGCGGATGCTTGCAATAGAGGTTAATCATAAGTGGGATGCTTGTCCAAGTAAGGACAGTACCCAAGCACCGGTCCACCCACATACCAAATTATCAAAGTATCGAACGCGAATCATATGAACGTGATGAAAACTAGCTTGATGATATTCCCATGTGTCCTCGGGAGCGCTTTTCCTATTATAAGAGTTTGTTCCGGCTTGTCCTTTGCTACAAAAGGATTGGGCCACCTTGCTGCACTTTACTTACTTTTGTTACTTGTTGCTCGTTACAATCAATCTTATCACAAAACTATCTGTTACCACTTATTTCAGTACTTGCAGAAAATACCTTGCTGAAAACCGCTTATCATTTCCTTCTGCTCCTTGTTGGGTTCGACACTCTTACTTATCGAAAGGACTACGATAGATCCCCTATACTTGTGGGTCATCAAGACTCTTTTCTGGCGCTGTTGCCGGGGAGTGAAGCGCCTTTGGTAGGTGGAATTTGGTAAGATAAAATTTATATAGTGTGCTGAAATTTACTGTCACTTGTTACTATGGAAAGTAATTCTCTGAGGGGCTTGTTCGTGGTATCTTCACCCCGTCCAGTAGAGCAAAGAGTTGCTCCTCAACCTACTGAACATATTGAAAATGAAACTCCTTTTGAATTTCCTTCGGGTATAATGGAAAAACTGCTAGTTAACCCTTTTACAGGAGATGGAACAAAGCATCCTGATGAGCACTTAATATATGTGGATGAAGTTTGTGGATTATTTAAGCTTGCAGGTATACCCGATGATGTTGCTAAGAAGAAGGTCTTCCCTTTATCTTTGAAGGGAGACACATTGATATGGTATAGGCTATGTGATGATATGAGATCATGGGACTATAAAAGATTGAAGCTGGAATTTCATCAAAAGTATTACCCTATGCATCTTGTTCATCGTGATCGCAATTATATATATAATTTCCGGCCTCGCGAAGGAGAAAGCATCGCTCAAGCTTGGGGGAGGCTTAAATCAATGTTATATTCATGCCCCAATCATGAGCTCCCGAGAGAAATAATTATGCAAAGTTTTTATGCTTGGCTTTCTGATAACAATCGCACCATGCTCGATACTTCTCGTGCTGGCTCTTTTATGATGAAGACTATTGAATTCAGATGGAATTTATTGGATAGAATTAAACGCAACTCTGAATATTGGGACCTCGACGAAGGTAAGGAGTCAGGTATGACACCTAAGTTTGATTGTGTTAAATCTTTTATGGATACCGATATTTTCCGTAAGTTTAGCACTAAATATGGACTTGACTCTGAGATAGTAGCTTCTTTCTGTGAATCTTTTGCTACTTATGTTGATCTCCCTAAGGATAAGTGGTTTAAATATCATCCTCCCATAGAAGTAAAAGTAGCTGCAGCTATTAAAGTTGAAGAAAAGACTGTCACTTATAGTGATCCTATTATTCCTACTTCTTATGTTGAGAAGCCACCTTTCCCTGTTAGAATAAAGGATCATGCTAAAGCTTCAATTGTTATTCGTAAAAGCAATATTAGAGATTATACACCTCCTGAGCAAGTTAAAGTAGAACCTAATATTGCTATTGTTAAAGATCTCTTGTCTGGTAATATTGATGGGCATGTTATTCAGTTCGAAGGTGAAACTGCTAGAATTGATAAACCTTGTGATAAAGATAAACATAGACCTGTGGTAGGCATGCCTATTATTTCTGTTAAAATAGGAGATCATTGTTATCATGGCTTATGTGATATGGGTGAAAGTGCTAGTGTTATACCACATACTTTATATGCAGAAATTATGAATGAAATTGCACCTGCTGAGTTAGAAGGTATTGATGTCACAATTAAACTTGCCAATAGAGATACTATTGCACCAATTGGAATTGTTAGAGATGTTGAAGTCTTGTGTGGGAAAACTAAATATCCTGCTGATTTTCTTGTTCTTACTTCTCCGCAAGATAGCTTTTGTCCCATTATATTTGGTAGACCCTTCTTGAACACTGTTAATGCTACCATAGATTGCACAAAGAATGTTGTTACTGTTGGCTTGGATGATATGGTTCATGAGTTTAATTTCTCTAAATTTAGTAAACAACATCGTGAGGAAGAATTACCTAGTAAGGATGAAATTATTGGTCTGGCTTCTATTGCCGTACCTCCTAGTGATCCTTTAGAACACTATTTGCTAGACGATGAAAATGATATGTTCATGAATGAAAGTAGGGAAATAGATGAAGTATTTTAAACAGGAATCTATGCTGAAACACAATTTGTCTGTTGAAATTTTAGGGGATCCTCCTCCACCTAAGGGTGATCCCGTGTTTGAGCTTAAACAGTTGCCTGATAATCTTAAATATGCTTATCTTGATGAAAAGAAGATATATTCTGTTATTATTAGTGCTAACCTTTCAGAGCATGAAGAAAAAGATTATTGAAAACTCTGAAGAAGCATCGTGCTGCTATTGGATATACTCTTGATGATCTTAAGGGCATTAGTCCCACTCTATGTCAACATAAAATAAATTTGGAAGCAGATGCCAAACCAGTTCGTGATCCTCAACAACGTCTGAATCCTAAAATGAAAGAAGTGGTAAGAAAAGAAATACTCAAACTTCTGGAGGCAGGTATAATTTATCCGTTGCTGATAGTGAGTGGGTAAGTCCTGTCCATTGTGTCCCTAAGAAGGGAGGTATTACTGTTGTTCCTAATGATAAAGATGAATTGATTCCACAAAGAATTATCACAGGTTATAAGATGGTAATTGATTTCCGCAAATTAAATAAAGCTACTAAGAAAGATCATTACCCCTTACCTTTTATTGATCAAATGCTAGAAATATTATGCAAACATACACACTATTGCTTTCTAGATGGTTATTCTGGTTCCTCTCAAATACCTGTGTCGACTAGAGATCAATCAAAGACTACTTTTACATGCCCTTTTGGTACTTTTGCCTATAGACGTATGCCTTTTGGTTTATGTAATGCACCTGCTACCTTTCAAAGATGCATGATGGCTATATTCTCTGACTTTTGTGAAAAGATTTGTGAGGTTTTCATGGATGACTTTTCCGTCTATGGTTCCTCTTTTGATGATTGCTTGAGCAATCTTGATCGAGTTTTGCAGAGATGTGAAGAAACTAATCTTGTCTTGAATTGGGAAAAGTGCCACTTTATGGTTAATGAAGGTCTTGTCTTGGGGCACAAAGTTTCTGAAAGAGGTATTGAAGTTGATAAAGCCAAGGTTGATGCTATTGAAAAGATGCCATGTCCCAAGGACATCAAAGGTATAAGAAGTTTCCTTGGTCACGCTGGATTTTATAGGAGGTTCATTAAGGACTTCTCAAAAATTTCTCGGCCTCTGACTAATTTATTGCAAAAAGATGTACCATTTGTCTTTGATGACGATTGTGTAGAAGCATTTGAAATACTTAAGAAAGCATTAGTCTCTGCACCTGTTGTTCAGCCACCTGATTGGAACCTACCCTTTGAAATTATGTGTGATGCTAGTGATTATGCTGTAGGTGCTGTTATAGGGCAAAGAGTTGATAAGAAATTAATTGTTATTCATTATGCTAGTAAGACTCTAGACAATGCTCAAAGAAATTATGCAACTACTGAAAAAGAGCTTTTAGTAGTTGTATTTGCTTGTGATAAGTTCAGATCTTATATTGTTGATTCTAAAGTAACTATTCAAACAGATCATGCTGCTATTAAATATCTTATGGAAAAGAAAGATGCTAAACCTAGACTTATTAGATGGGTTCTCTTGCTACAAGAATTTGATTTGCATATTGTTGATAGAGTGTTGATTACTCCTTGTAGTTGATGCTAGTTGGTTTATTTGGTGAAAGATCATATGTTCAGATCCTATATGCATATTATTACCCCTCTGATTATGAACATGAATATGCTTTGTGAGTAATTACGTTGTTCCTGAGGACAAGGGAGAAGTCTTGCTATTAGTAGTCATGTGAATTTGGTATTCGTTTGATATTTTGATAAGATGTATGTTGTCTAGCCTCTAGTGGTGTTATGTGAACGTCGACTACATAACACTTCACCATTATTTGGGCCTAGAGGAAGGCATTGGGAATTAATAAGTAGATGATGGGTTGCTAGAGTGACAGAAGCTTAAACCCTAGTTTATGCGTTGCTTCGTAAGGGGCTGATTTGGATCCATATGTTTCATGCTATGGTTAGGTTTACCTTAATACTTTTGTTGTAGTTGCGGATGCTTGCAATAGAGGTTAATCATAAGTGGGATGCTTGTTCAAGTAAGAACAGCACCCAAGCACCGGTCCACCCACATATCAAATTATCAAAGTATCGAACGCGAATCATATGAACGTGATGAAAACTAGCTTGACGATATTCCCATGTGTCCTCGGGAGCGCTTTTCCTATTATAAGAGTTTGTTCCGGCTTGTCCTTTGCTACAAAAAGGATTGGGCCACCTTGCTGCACTTTATTTACTTTTGTTACTTGTTGCTCGTTACAATTTATCCTATCACAAAACTATCTGTTACCACTTATTTCAGTACTTGCAGAGAATACCTTGCTGAAAACCGCTTATCATTTCCTTCTGCTCCTCGTTGGGTTCGACACTCTTACTTATCGAAAGGACATAATAGATCCCCTATACTTGTGGGTCATCAATGCATAGCAACGAGAGGGAGAGTGTTGTCCATGTACCTCGTAGACCGAAAAGCGGAAGCGTTAGCACAACGCGGTTGATGTAGTCGTACGTCTTCACGATCCGACGATCAAGTACCGAACGCACGGCACCTCCGAGTTCTGCACGTTCAACTCGATGACGTCCCTCGAACTCCGATCCAGCCGAGTGTTGAGGGAGAGTTTCGTCAGCACGACGGCGTGGTGACGATGAATGATGTTCTACCGACGCAGGGCTTCGCCTAAGCACCGCTACGATATGATCGAGGTGGATTATGGTGGAGGGGGGCACCGCACACGGCTAAGAGATCAAGATCAATTGTTGTGTCTATGGGGTGCCCCCTGGCCACGTATATAAAGGAGTGGAGGAGGGGAGGGCCGGCCCTCTCTATGGCCCCTTTCCTAGTAGAACTAGGACCCTTCCAAGTAGTAGGAGTAGGAGAAAAGGAAAGGGAAAAAAAGAGAAGAGAAGGAAGGAGGGGGCGCAGCCCTTCCCCCTAGTCCAATTCGGACTAGGCCTTGGGGGGCCTGCCTCTCTCTCTTTCCCCTAAAGCCCAATAAGGCCCATACACTCCCCGGCGAATTCCCTTAACTCCCCGGTACTCCGATAAATACCCGAATCACTCGGAACCTTTCCGATTTCCGAATATAGTCGTCCAATATATCAATCTTTACGTCTTAACCATTTCAAGACTCCTCGTCATGTCCCCGATCTCATCCGGGACTCCGAACTACCTTCGGTACATCAAAACACATAAACTCATAATATAACCGTCATCGAACTTTAAGCGTGCGGACCCTACGGGTTCGAGAACTATGTAGACATGACCGAGACATGTCTCCGGTCAATAACCAATAGTGAAACCTGGATGCTCATATTGGCTCCTACATATTCTACGAAGATCTTTATCGGTCAAACCGCATAACAACATACGTTGTTCCCTTTGTCATCGGTATGTTACTTACCAAGATTCGATCGTCGTATCTTCAACCTAGTTCAATCTCAGTTACCAGGAGTCTTCTTTACTCGTTCTCGTAATACATCATCCCGGCAACTAAACTCATTAGTTGCAAATGCTTGCAAGGCTTATAGTGATGTGCATTACCGAGTGGGCCAGAGATACCTCTCCGACAATCGGAGTGACAAATCATAATCTCGAAATGTACGCCAACCAACAGTAACCTTCGAGACACCTGTAGAGCACCTTTATAATCACCCAGTTACGTTGTGATGTTTGGTAGCACACAAAGTGTTCCTCCGGTAAACGGGGGTTGCATAATCTCATAGTCATAGGAACATGTATAAGTCATGAAGAAAGCAATAGCAACAAACTAAACGATCAAGTGCTAAGCTAACGGAATGGGTCAAGTCAATCACATCATTCTTCTAATGATGTGATCCCGTTAATCAAATGACAACTCTTTGTCTATGGCTAGGAAACATAACCATCTTTGATCAACGATCTAGTCAAGTAGAGGCATACTAGTGACACTCTGTTTGTCTATGTATTCACACATGTATTATGTTTCCGGTTAATACAATTCTAGCATGAATAATAAACATTTATCATGATATAAAGGAAAATAATAACTTTATTATTGCCTCTAGGGCATATTTTTCTCATATGCGACATTCAGAATGAATAGCAGAAGCAGGTTTAGGTGTTCGCAAGCTTACTCATAACAGAAGGTGAATCAAGTGCAGAGCTAGATGGCAGTTCCTTACCTCCCCTTAGTTGAGGATATAGATCTTGGTTTTTGGATCTCTCAAGTTCTTCATAATGATAGCAGATATAAATCCCAAGTGACTCAAAGAATAGAGCTATGCTCCCCGGCAACGGCGCCAGAAATTAGTCTTGATAACCCACAAGTATAGGGGATCGCAAGCTTTCGAGGGTAGAGTATTCAACCCAAATTTATTGATTCGACACAAGGGGAGCCAAAGAATATTCTCAAGTATTAGCAGCTGAGTTGTCAATTCAACCACACCTGGAAACTTAGTATCTGCAGCAAAGTGTTTAGTAGCAAAGTAATATGATAGTGATGGTAACGGTAACAAAAGAGTAATGAAAGCAAAGTAATGTTTTTGGTATTTTGTAGTGATTGTAACAATAGCAACGGGAAAGTAAATAAGCGTAAACCAGTATATGGAAAGCTCGTAGGCATTGGATCAATGATGGATAATTATGCCGGATGCGGTTCATCATGTAACAGTCATAACATAGGGTGACACAGAACTAGCTCCAATTCGTCAATGTAATGTAGGCATGTATTCCGAATATAGTCATACGTGCTTATGGAAAAGAACTTGCATGACATCTTTTGTCCTACCCTCCCGTGGCAGCGGGGTCCTAATGGAAACTAAGGGATATTAAGGCCTCCTTTTAATAGAGAACCGGAACAAAGCATTACACATAGTGAATACATGAACTCCTCAAACTACGGTCATCACCGGTAAGTATCCCGATTATTGTCACTTCGGGGTTACGGATCATAACACATAATAGGTGACTATAGACTTGCAAGATAGGATCAAGAACTCTCATATATTGATGAAAACATAATAGGTTCAGATCTGAAATCATGGCACTCGGGCCCTAGTGACAAGCATTAAGCATAGCAAAGTCATAGCAACATCAATCTCAGAACATAGTGGATACTAGGGATCAAACCCTAACAAAACTAACTCGATTACATGGTGAATCTCATCCAACCCATCACCGTCCAGCAAGCCTACGATGGAATTACTCACGCACGCGGTGAGCATCATGAAATTGGTGATGGAGGATGGTTGATGATGACGACGGCGACGAATCCCCCTCTCCGGAGCCCCGAACGGACTCCAGATCAGCCCTCCCGAGAGGTTTTAGGGCTTGGCGGCGGCTCCGTATCGTAAAACGCGATGATTTCTTCTCTCCTATTTTTTTCTCCCCGAAAGCAGTTATATAGAGTTGGAGTTGGAGTCGGGGGGTCTCCAGGGGGCCCACGAGGTAGGGGGCGCGCCCGGGGCGCCCCCACCCTCGTGAGAAGGGTGTGGGCCCCCTGGTCTTCATCTTTGGCGAGGATTTTTTATTATTTATTGTAAGATATCCCGTGGAGTTTCAGGTCATTCCGAGAACTTTTGTTTTCTGCACATAAAACAACAT
>NC_053026.1:104614587-104626832 GCF_003073215.2 Triticum urartu | reverse complement strand
TTATACTTAGATCTGGGCAAAAAATTCTCAAGACAAAACAAAAGATTGTTTGCAAAAACTTAAACCAAATAAAAATCGAGGTTTTTGATTCAAATACGATCAGTAAACCGTTCCAAAGGGGTTAAGCTAAGATTCGAATATGATCTTGTAGCCCCCAGTGGCTTTGGCAATGTGCCGATCAAGAGGGTACCGACAACTATGTTCTCTTTGGTTCGAATATGACCTATGTTTGAATAGGAAGCCCCCAAATGACCTTGAGTGGTTTTAATGACCCTGATTCGAATACGATCCAAGTCGGACCCAAAAGGGGTTAAGCTATGATTCGAATACGATCAAGAAGCCCCCTAGTGAGTTTGGCAGTGTGCCGATCAAGCGGGTACCGACAACTATGTTCTCTTTGGTTCAAATATGACCTATGTTTGAATAGGAAGCCCCCAAGTGACCATATAAATTTTGGCATCGCGCCGATCAAGAGGGTTCCAATAGCTATGCTCGATGAGCAGGAAGCCCCCAAGTGACCATAATAAGGTAAGCCGTAAGGCAGGATACCCATGTTTGAACCGCGCATCATGGCAGCAAGTTCTCTTTGGCAACCTTTAATTTTTCTGAGAACTCGAATCTTGCGAGAGATTAATTCTTTTTGAACCGGAACTTTAAACCGGATTTGAAAGCTTCAAAACTTTGTGGGAGACAGATTGTCCTTGAGCCGGATGTTTGAACCGGATTTGAGAGCTTAAAAGTTTTGTAAGAGACAAATTTACCTTGAGCTGGATGTTTGAACCGGATTTGAGAGCTTCAAAGCTTTGCGGGAGAGAGATGTCTCTTGAACCAGATTTTAAACCGGAATCTTTATTTTGAACCGACAATTTTCCGACGGCCTTTAAATTTTCATCAATATGGCGGTGTCCTCCGGAACCGGGTTATCATTCCCTCCGATGACCCGGAGTTCTTGAATCTGCTTTAAACTGGCAATTATTTACTGAGTCATGTCATCATAGCCCCCGAGTCTCAAGGCGACTCGAGGAGTTGTCTTGAGATTCTCCATATTTGGCCGTGATATAAACCGGTATGAGTCAGTCAACAGCTCAGTGATATAACTTGTCCTGCATTTGGAGAACTTGCAAGCCAGAGTAATTGCTCTTTTAAAGAAAAGAAATATATAAAAAATATACTGGATGGATTTCACCTGATATGTTAAGCTAGAAATTATCCACCGTGAGGTTGATGATCACCATGGTGAAGCTGAAACCAATCTCGGGCAAGTCGGCCACGGGAGCAGATGGTTGAGCCGGCCGTGGCATTGTAAGCCGGTGCGAACGGGTGAATCAATTGCAGTAGTGGCAAGCCGCGCGGTCGGCGAGTCAATCACAGGCGTGGTTTCAGCGAGTTGATGTAGATCGAGCTGCACGGGCGGCGGCTTGCGTACACCTCTTCAGTAACAAGCGAGCGCGGACGCCGGTGCATGATGATGCTAATGCACACTCCATAAACACAACATGGCACCACCCTTATATTGAATCACTGTCCTGCGCAAAAATATTACCAGTCAGAGTAATTGTTCTTAAAGAAACTAAATATGTTCTCTTTAAAATAGACTAGACGGGTATCACCTGATATATTCGGATGATAGATGACCTATGCGCAGGCTAAACTTTAATTGGGGTCAAACAACAGTACACATGTAGTAGTTTACTCCTTCATCGTACGAGCATCCCATGTCAGCGTCGCCCGTTTGCCGCTGATTTCTTTTTTCCCATAGCGATAATTGATCCATTAAACCTTTTGCAGCTTGGCATTATGCAACAGGTCACTCGAGGCAGCACAATCACATGACCCTGTCATTGAGTGACTGCGACAATTTTGTCAGGGCCTAGGTCACCTTGGGAGTTGGTCTTGAGCCCCCTCCCTCCTGCCCTTGCAAAAGGACTTTTATGAACAACCTGTGGTATTCTCTTCTCCAGTTGCTTGATAACAAAGGTGAAACGACTCAAAGACGATCGTACGATCGAAACCGGCAAATGCGAGGCGGCGATTGGCAGAGGCAATAGTTCAAAATGCGACCGCAGCAGAACGGAGCTAGGCGGCTCAGAAAGGACCCTCTGGGTCATTATTAACCCCATTTTTAAGAGGCCTGAGGCCTATCTCTTTATCCATCGGGTCAAACTCCTCCTTATTTTCTTTATTCCCGTTGACTTGCTCCATCATTTGCATACCGGAGCCTTACATCGATGTTCTAACGATATATCTCGGTTGCAGGCAGTGATTGAAGATCAAAAAATCTGAGTGTAGTCTTTCAGGTCACCTGTTTCTTTTGTCCTGCCTGCAACCAAGTAATTCTGTAGGACCGTGAAGGCCTCTTTTGGTTCATAGGATAGGATTATCGTAGGAATAGGAATCTTGTAGGAAATGAGATGACATGTATCTCAAATCCTATGAGTAGGAATAGGAAACAAGATGTCATTTGGTTGACACCAAAGGAATTTTTCCATTGAGTCTAGGCTCATTTTTATTTTCCTATGAAATGTGGAGGATAGGAACCAATCCTATGTAGGAATAGGAATCCATTCCTATGAACCAGAGGGCTCTAAAGGAAAAAATCCCATAAGAATCCTATCCTCTAGAATTCCTATGAAATTCCTCCAAACCAAACCAAAGACCAAAGGAGGCGGAAACCTTTCGCATGAACGGTGGCAGGAGCAACTTGTTTCTGTCCCTGCTGTTGTCTTTGTCTTCACATGCATGTGTAGTAGACTGAAAAAACAGAAAATGCAGACCACGACCTCAGGACTGATTCTGGTGCCGATCAGGCACGGCTTTAACAGCGCTGGCACTCCGTTGACTCCCTTTTCTTTTAATGTGTTGATTCGCAGGCTTCAGTCAGATTTCCTGCTGTGTGAGAAACAAAACATAGTAGTAATAATATTACTTGGCCTTGGTTAGTGAGGCAAAAGTACACGGAGGCAGGGCCACCCAGTGAAGGCAGCTCAACGATGGCGCGAGGCGCGGTGAAGGGCAGGGGGCAACGGGCGGTTTTGCGGAACCGGCGGACGCGAGGCTAGGCATCCGAGGCGTCTTGTGGCGCAGCTGTGACAGCAACAGCGGCGAGCGGCGATGCGGTTGACGAGGCCCCGGCTCTGCTGTGGTACTTGAGGCGCATGGGTCACTAGCACCAGCAGCAGCCCAAAGGCCATTGTAGAGGGGCACCGGCGACTTGAGGCGGACGGCGGCTTGGCGCTGCTGTGTTTGAGGCAGCGGCGACCTACAGTGGAGGCGAAGCAAGCCTGCGGCAGCTCGGACAAGCGCGAAGTGGTGGCTCAACACGCCGGCGACTTAAAGTGGTGGGTCACGCGTAGACGGCTCATGGCCGGGATAGCTCAGTGGCGGATAGTGGAGCCCGAGCGGGCGGTTCCGAGCAGAGGTAGTGGCGGCCTCAGCGCAGGACGGGCGTGCCGCAGTGAAACTACGGCGGTGGCGGCGACTCACGCTAGTGAGCATAGCAGCGTCAAAGGCATCCGCTCGGTGGCTGCGATGGCAGGTCGGAGTTTGAGAAAGGCCGAGGCAGAGGCGGGTTGGAGACATTCCAATAAGCGGGCGACTTAGGATGCCAGACAGAAGTGATGAGGCCACCGGGCGCTTGCAGGATGGCGGCAACCCTTAGCAGTCGCTCGGCAGGCAGAGCTGCAGACGGGTCATATACGCCGGCTCAGCGCGCGGGCCCGCAACCGCTAGGCAGCAGACGAAGGCGAGTTTTGGATGGCCCTGGTGACTTAAGGAAGCGGTGGTTTTGAAAGCGGCTACAACCCCGGTGGATCGGGTCGTGGCCGCTAATGAGGAGTCCCCCGGCGAGGCGGAGCAACGCGAGTCGTTCATGGCAGAAACAGCGCTCGAGGCCCCTGCAGAAGGTGGAATCCGGCGGCTCAAGCGCGAGGCCAGGGCGACTTGGCGCGAGCGACCCGGTCGAGAGGCGAGGCGCGACGCTAACTCGGACAAGAGGCGAGGGGCGACGGTCACTCGGACGAGAGGCGAAGCGCGTCCCGTAGTGGCCAAGGAGCCTGGCTCGTGGCCGTTCCGATCAATCCCTGTTTGTTTCTTTGAGTCGTGGTCGTGGTGCCGACTTGGTTGTGAACTAGCAATAATCCAACAATCTTGATATTTTGACGAAAAAACCCGATAATGCTTCTGTGTCGGGATCTTGAAGTGACCCTGTAGCACAGCCGTCATTGGGCGGAGAACCTGTCCGGGTACTAGAATCATGGTGACGCTTGACGGTAGTCCTATCGGTCTTACCGACGCGTAAGCGCTCAAAAAGACTTGATCTGACTTTCGATTGCTCCGCTTGTCGGTTTCGTTAACTCGGCGACTGTGTGACAGCACACCTAATGCAACCCTAATTTCTTGAATCTTCTTCATCTGATGAATTAAAAACTTCTCGATTCCCCAGAGAGATCCCTCCAAGAACTCAACATCATCGTGCGCGAGCCCCACGGTGAGCGTCAACTGTCGTTGAATTGTCACGGCAGACGTCCTAGTATGAGGACTTAGTCGTGAGGCCAATGCATCTTTGTAGTAGCTTGAGAGGGGTTGAGCGGAATCGAGAAACGCAACACAAGACAAGGATTTAGACAGCTTCGGGCCCCGGGAAACATCATCCGGTAATAGCCCTACATGCTGTTTGTGGCTAGATCTCATTATGCTGCTCGTGAGAGAGTTGCCGCATAAGCCGGCTCCCCCTTTGTGTCTAGCCCTAGAGATTATTGCTTGTTGCTTGTCCCCTCTTGGGGCACCCTGCCCCTCCTTATATATGTTGAAGTGGTGGGTTACATGACTAGTCCTAATAGGATTAGGATTACTCTATTACAAGTGGAGTCCTAGTCTTGCTTCCTTTGTAAGAGAATATTCCTTATGCTTTCCTCTTAAGTCGGCCCACCATCACGTGAACCGGTCTTTTCGGCCTTGGGCCTTGTCATCCATCTGACCCGCCATTGGGGTCATCAGTAAGTCATCAAATACTTGCTGGGTCTCTATGAGCCGCCAAGTCCGACCGGGTCATACTTCCGGCCGGGTCATACCGCGGGGTATATCCCCGACACGTGGCGACCGCCGCTCATGAGATGTAGCTTCCCATCCAGGCGAGGATGCCGAGCGGCATGTTTGCATCGACATCCAGGGCTCAACAGGGCCGCTTCTCAGGAGCTTTTATGGCCTTCCCGCGTGGGACGCTGCGAGGGCCCACCGCACAGCTACGTTCGCATACCCTTTAGCCTGCCAAGTGTATCATCCGCCTACTAGCGTAACTTGCGGCGCATCCTAGTGGATCAGGAAGCCAAACACCACGCTATCCTGATGGAGATGGAGATGATGCTCAAGGAACCATCTGAGACTCTAGGGCCTCCGGAGGCTCGTGAGGAGCAACCCCTTCGCCATACAGCTTCAGCTGCCTCAACTCTCCTTCGTGAACATGACCAGGTGACATCTTTCCAAGTTCATTCAGCTGGGAGCGCCCCTCAGGCTGCATCATTCCCAGGCCGCGTGGGTCCGTCCCTGTGGCATGTATCCTTTTCTTATGTCTTTAGCTTACCTTGTTGGGGGCGCCCCTCGGGCTGCATCATCCCCAAGTCGCTCGGGCCTGACCCAGTGGCACGTATCTCTCATGCACTTGCTTAAGCCTGCTTCTCTCATGTTCGATCTACCTATGATTACTACCTGCTCAATCGTCGCCTCCCACGGGGCCTCAGCATGCAGGCACGGCACTGGTGCATGGGTCCGTCCCTACCATGTCGATAAACCTGAGCGGTCAAGCTCTGGCTCGCGACACGCCCCGCGCACGTCACCTCACCTGGCCCTCAGTGCCTTCACCCCCACGCGCAGCAACCAACGGCAGGCTGGCAACCATAACGGCAGATCGTGTTCTTCCTTGTGCTGGCTCACAGGAATCTCACGAGGATTGCACCAGGCGGCACCACGAGCTCCCACCTCTTCCAAGTAATCCGCTTGCACGTTAAAAGGGGGGCTCCTGAGCATCGCGACTTAGGAGCTCTTACTGGCTCTCCAACCCTCACCCCCTGGCCTTGACCACGACACGCGACCTGGCATACCAGCGGCGGCTGAGCTCGCTCGAGGGCCGAGACCTGAGGACGTAGAGCACGAAGGAGAGCATTGAAGGGGGAGGACTCGTATGGGCCTGTCCTAGCTACGTTGCGGATGATCGCACACCGGTCTAGCGCATCACGAAGAATCGACCCCGGACCGCCAAGATAAGTCACAAGCTCAGATCAACCAATCGTCGGGACCTAGGGGACACGCTCGCCACAGCCCTGTTGCGGCAACCTCGCCTCCCTTTCTTATCTTACCACAACTACTTGAGCGCTAAAGGGAACCCCGTGAGCATCGCGCCTCAGAGGCTCTTACTGGACCTCGGGCCGCTCACCTCCTGGCCTTGACCACGGCACGCGACCTGGCATACCAGCTGTCCGCTTTCGGGTTCCGGCAGACCCTTGAGGTTCGAACACTGGGGTGCGCGCGGAGATTTCGCCTCCTACCTACCTGCACCCCTCCGCCTCGCTAAGATCTAAAGCTATGGAAAGAACAACACAAGAGACACAGGGTTTATACTGGTTCGGGCCACCGTTGTGGTGTAATACCCTACTCCAGTGTGTGGTGTGGTGGATTGCCTCTTGGGCTGATGATGATGAACAATACAAGGAAGAACAGCCTCGCGAGGGTCTGTTCTTGGCTGGGGAGATGAACTGCTGGGAGGAGTTCAGTCACCTTCTCTCTCTCTCTGATCCTTTTATCCTTCCCTCTATCCTTCCACCTCCCTTTGCTCTGTGGGTGGCTGGTCCTATTTATAGAGGCCCTGGTCCTCTTCCCAAATATCGAGCGGGAAGGGAGCCAACAATGGCGGGCTAATTTGAAGGGGGACAGCTAGTACTAGCTACCCTGACAAAAGTAGTCTTCGCCTGCACAAAGCTCTGGTGATGACGCCGTCTCGGGCTCCACGATGACCTCCGTCTTGTAGTCCTCATGGTCTTGGTCTCGTTGCACCGAAATGGCAACCTTTGCCTGATGCCTCGGTACTCCGCGGCTGCGCTTGCCCCCTTTGCACCAAAGAGGAAAGGAGGACACTGCGCGGGCTGGCACCCGCCTGGCGCCCTCGGTCGTCATGGCTTGCGTCACGGGCACCTCGTGAGGTACCCCGCCTTGATCTCTCCGCCTCCTCGTGAGCCAGCCTGACGAGGCCGTGCCTGAGGAAGCTCCGCGTCATCCGCCCCGCGAGGCTTGGCCCCTCGCGAGGGTCTTGGTTTGTGTTGGTGAAGATGGGCCGCGCTGGGCCCCCTTTTGAGCCACGCCGCAGGCCGCAGGCAGGCAAGTCTGGGGACCCCCGTTCCCAGAACGCCGACAGTAGCCCCCGGGCCCAAGGCGCGCCCGGACTTGGCCGTGCAGGGAGGCGGAAGGGCAAGAGCGAAGCGCCGCGGGCCCTAACAGCCTGCGGCCTTGGGCGCCGTGGCGGTTGATTGGACGTGGGCGCCCTTAGCAACCGCGCGAGTTGATAAAGGAGCGGCATCCACCTAGGCTTTGCTTCTTGCTTTCCCCGGTTGCTGCTCAGATCCCCTTTCTTGCGCCTCTCCTTCCTTCCTCCAAAATTTCCAGATCCACTCCGACCGTGTGACCTAGGAAGCCATGGCGCCTCGTCAGCCCCCGGCCGTAGCTTGGTACTCGTCTGCCCTGGACCCGCCGAACATGTCGGAGGCGAGCCTTACCCGGTTGCGCCGGATGGCGACGGCGCGGGGCATCAACGGGGCGAAGGTGTTTAAAGCCGGCTCCGCCACCCCTAAGGGTCAAGGCAGCACCTTCTATCCGCTCTTCGTAAGTGCCATTGCTGCTGGCCTGGTGCCTCCCTTCTCCGAGCTCTTCTTCTCTGTCCTCCGCCACTATAAGCTACAAGCCCTGCATCTCCACCCCAACTCCGTCCTTCTCCTGGCAATCTTCGCCTATTACTGCGAGGCTCATGTAGGGGTGCAGCCCTCAGTGGCCTTGCTGCGCCACTACTTCTACCTCCGGACCTCTCGTGGTACTGCTTCCGCGTGCGCGAGCTTCGCCGCATACGGTGGCGCCATTGCCATTTCGAACCCCGGGAAAAGGTTTGAGGGCTTCAGGAGCAAGTGGGTCTTGGTGGATGCTAGGCGCATCCACCCTCGGCTGATCTTGCCCACGGAGCAGCCCACGAGCTCCAGCGATTGGGGTCGAGCGGAGCTCGCGGACCCCCGCGCGAAGCTGGTGTTGGAGAAGATGGACGCGGATCTGAGGCCGGCCAACATGGCGGCGGCGAAGCTGACCGGCGCGTCGCTGCTGAGGGAATTCCTGGAGCACCAGCTGGCTCCGCTTCGGCAGTACTCACTTCCAATGTGGAGGCCCCGTCCGAGCCCCGCGGCCTTGGCCGACGGAGATCTGGCTGCGGTCCTCCAATCTCTGGTCGGGGGCGATGTGGCGAGGTTGGAGGGCGCTCCTACGCCCTTGTTCCTCCGCGACGACTGGGAGCAGGTAGTGGAGTCCATGCCCGTCTTCAACGGGGATGGGCCCGTGCCCATGGAAACTCCCGAGGAACCGGTGGACGTGCCCTCCGACGACTCCAGCGAAGAGGAGGAAGGAGGGGAGCGGGGAAAAGGGCCTGACTCCGAGGCGACTGACGGAGAGTCGAGGGCTCCCCTCCCCCGGCGCAGGTCCCGCGTTCTCCGCCTCTCTCCGAGCGATGACGACGAGGATGACGACGAGGACGACGACGAGCAGGACGGCGGGAGCTTGCCCCCGATCCCGAAGAAGGACAGGACCGGGCTATCTCCCGCGGTCTGCCCCGGCCCCGGGGCGGATCTCTCTCTTCCTTCCGCTCCAAGCTTCCCGAGGTTGACCCTTCCAGCCGGCTTTCAGGCTTCAAATTTGGCCGGAGGCCGCTTGAGCTCACTGGCGACGACCCGTAAGAGCTTGATTCTTGTCTTTATTTCTTGTTCTGCTTCTGAGGCTTGACGTCCGCATTCTTGGATAGGCTGGCGCCCGCAGCAAAGAAGCCGAAGGGAGCTCCTGAGGTTCCATCCGTGGCAGCGCCTCTGCCTGCGAAGGAGGGTGACCGCGACGCACAGCTTCTCCTGCCCGGTCGTCCTCGCGAGGCCTGGCTGAGCCGGCTGGGGCGAGCTCAGCCCCCACGGCCCAAGTGGCTCCCGAGGTGCTCTTGCCTGCCGCCGCCACTACAGCTGTCGGGGCGCGGCAGACTCCGCCTCAGGATGCTGTGGCCCGCTGCCGCCTTCTCCTCCTACTCCACCGGCTGCTGTCTCTCCGACTCCTTCTGCCATTCTGGATCGTGCTGTTGCTGAGCTGGACCGACTGCGGCAGGATCTTCTTGGCGCCGACCCTCGCTTGGTGGCCGGGCGCTTGGAGCTGGCTTCAGGATGGGTTCGCTCCGACGCTTCGATTCGGGCGGCGCTGGTCCAGGCCTCGACGATGCGACGAGGAGAAGCAGGCCGTCCTTGAGGCGAAGGCTGCTCGTGACGCAGCCCTGGGGGAGGTGGTCGACGTCCGTGGTCGTTGCAAGGCGCTGGAGGACGAGCTGCAAGGCCTTGCGGGACCAGCTCGCGAACGAGGTCCGCCTTCGCCAAGAGCAGGAAGAAGGCGTGAAGGCTCGCGAGGCGGCCGTCAAGGAGAGGGAGGTCAAGCTCAGGAAACGCCGCGACCGCCTAGGTGCGCTGGAGCAGGAGTTGGGGGCGAGGAAGGCCAAGCTGGACGACGAGGCCCTGGTTCTTGCCGAGGACCGCGTGGCCTTCACGGAGATGGAGGCGAAGGCTCGCTCCTCGCTGAGGATGCTTTACAGCGGCCTGGAGAGCCCGCTGGCTGGCGCCGAGGACGGCCCCGCCAAGCTGCTTCCCTTCCTGGTTCACGCTCTTGAAGATGTCGCCCTTGGCCTTGGCCCCACGGCCGAGGCCGAGGCGCGTGTCCTGTCTTCTGCGCTGACGCGGGTCCTCACCCACATCTACCTTCGCGATCCCGGCGTCGACCTCGACAGCCTGCTGGAGCCAGTAAGCGGCGAGCGTGCCGCTGCCGCTGCCGAGGCCGTGAAGGGTCGCGCGGAGGCTCTGCTGGGGAAGTTCCGGGCCTTCAGCACCAAGCCGAAGCAAGGCGCTGCCGACCCCACTGCTCCATGAGGCGAACCCACTCCGCGCTGCTCCACCGCCGACAAGTGACTCCGTCGTGGCTCCTGTCCTGCCTTTAATTCCTGCACATGTATCATGCCTCGGGGAGGCGTTTAAACTTGCGTTTGGCATTGAGATAACAGTGTGGACTGTAATATTTGCTTTTGAATTCCTTGAAATTTGCGCTTTTCCTTCCTACTTGCTTATGTTCTACGCCGGCAGAGCCCGGCCCCGCGCATACCTCACCCCGTTAGCCCCGACCGGAAACCAGGACGGGACCAAGGAGTGAGGGGCTACGTGACAAGTTAGGCTCCTGAGTCGCGATGCTCAGGAGTCCCCCTTGGCGCACGAACAGCAAGTAGGGAGGTGTGATGCGGGTGGATCTACCGTTCTACGTCTGCAGAGCCCGGCGCGTGCCTCACCCAGCGTTGGTCCCGACCGGAAACCAGGACGGGGCCACGGAGTGAGGGGCTACGTGACCAGTTAGGCTCCTGAGTCGCGATGCTCAGGAGTCCCCCTTGACGCTCAAACGGCCTTCGTACCTTGGCTCCGCTCGGGGAGAGACACGCGACGAACCAGGCCCGGGGGGCCTGGCTGGGTGGCGTGCGTCTGGGCGTGACCCAGGCGCAGCCCCCGTGCCCAGCCCCCTCGCGCGGCACTCCCGAGGGGAGGCGTTACGATGAGGCTAGACACTGAGCTCTGGGCTCCCTGAGGTTGTGCGGCCGGGGGCCCTCAGTTGTTTATCACCAGCGCGGAGCATAGCGCTTCCGTATGTGTACGGGCATAGCCGCTCCTCGGCAGTGTCGTCAGCCAGCGACGGAGCATGGTGCTTCCACTGGTAGGAGCCCCCGGGGCGTGTACAGCCCCGCCCTGACACGTGGCTGGCACGGTAGGGCCTGGCGAGGTGTATCTGGGCACCCGTGAGCCAGCGCGGGACTCACGGGGCCCTACCTCTAGGCGGGTTGCGCCTGGCACTGGGCCTTATCTTGTGATGTGTCCCTGCAAATTTGGTTAGATGTCGGCACTCTACGTCCTCGGGTCCCGGCCCTCGAGCTGGTCTCAGCCGTCGCTGGTATGCCAGGTCGCGATGCCATGGACAAGGCCAGAGGGTGAGGGCTGGAGAGCCAGTAAGAGCCCTGAGTCGCGATGCTCAGGTACCCCCCCTTTAACGTGCAAGTGGTCGGCATGGAGAAGAAGAGGTGCCGTGGACCGGCATCAAATAATCAAGCATGGTGGGTCTAACGCATAATCGGAAATAAACGCAAATGGGATACATGCCGCTGGGCCTGGCCCGAGCGGCTTGGGGATCATGCAGCCCGAGGGGCGCCCCCAACAAGGTAAGCTAACAACATGGAATAAAAGGGATACACGCCGCAGGGACGGACCCACGCGGCCTGGGAATAATGCAGCCCTGGGGGGCGCTCCCAGCTGGAAATAACTCGAAAGATGTCACCTGATGATGTTGAGGACGAAGGAGCGTTGGTGTAGCAGGCTCGGTGGGCTGCGGGAGCCGATCCTCACGAGCCCCCAGGCCCAGGGGCCTCGGGAGGCTCCGGAGGCGCTGGCGGCTCCTCACGGGCCATCTCCATCTCCTGCCAGGGCTGCGGAACGCCCTGGCCTCTCTGTGCCTCCGATGCCCCTCATGAGGCGCCGGTACGTGTCAGCCGCGTTCGGCAAGCCGTAAGGCATGCGAACGTAGCTGTGGGGTGGACCTCCGCAGCGCCCCACTCGCGAGGGCCAGAGGCGCTCCAGAGAGGCGACTCGGTTGAGCCCTGGTATGTCGATGCAGACGCGCAGCCCACCATCCTCGCCTGGATGGGGAGCCACTGCTGGTAGGCGGCGGCCGCCTTTCATGACTCTTGACTCCTGTAGCTCCTGAATGGCCTTGCTGACGAACTCCTGAGGGTCTGGATCTCCTTGCCTTGCTCCTTCTTGAGGGAAACGTGCTTCGAAACACGCCTCCATGTGGTGCCCAAGCGCCTCCCTCGTGACCCTAGCTAGGTCGGTGGCCCTCCAGGGGAGAGCCCCCGAGCCCTGCCTGAGGAGGGCCGGTTGATCTTCTCAACA
>NC_053026.1:104602814-104613587 GCF_003073215.2 Triticum urartu | reverse complement strand
AGGCCCTATAGCAGGCTCGCGGCCCAAACGAGCGCCTCCCATATCGATCGACAGCAGGAAAAATCCCAATTCATTCGCTCCAGCCTCCAGTCTGGTTCGCTCCTAACCTAGCCGCCGCTGGACAGACCGACACAGCACTTCCTCGCGCCCTCATGGAGGGCGGTGCCGGGTGAGGGAGTCCGGATTAGGGGGTCTCCGGACAGCCGGACTATATCCTTGGCCGGACTGTTAGACTATGAAGATACAAGATTGAAGACTTCGTCTTGTGTCCGGATGGGACTCTACTTGGCGTGGAAGGCAAGCTAGGCAATACGGATATGGATATCTCCTCCTTTGTAACCGACCTTGTGTAACCCTAACCCTCTCCGGTGTCTATATAAACCGAAGGGTTTTAGTCCAAGAACAACCATAACAGACAATCATACCATAGGCTAGCTTCTAGGGTTTAGCCTCTCTGATCTCGTGGTAGATCTACTCTTGTACTACCCATATCATCAATATTAATCAAGCAGGACATAGGGTTTTACCTCCATCAAGAGGGCCCGAACCTGGGTAAAACTTCGTGTCCCCTGCCTCCTGTTACCATCCGGCCTAGACGCATAGTTCGGGACCTCCTACCCGAGATCCGCCGGTTTTGACACCGACATTGGTGCTTTCATTGAGAGTTCCGCTGTGTCGTCGCCACCAGGAAGGATGTCTCATGCCGTCTTCAAAGACGACACTATCGCTGAGGGAGCTTTGGCTATCGGCCAAACTCTCCGACTAGGTGGTTTTCTTATGACCGCCCGTTCGGCCGCTGCACCGACGATGACTTCTCGGGTCATCGAAAGCAATCTTCACGTCAACTCGGAACTCGCCGAGCAGTTAGATCCAATGGAGCTCTCTTCCCTGAACGAGCTCTTGGATCGCATCGCCGCCCTGGGAGTCGCTACAGACTACGATCAGATTGGGCCTAAACCCAATCTGAGAGAGATCAACTCTCCCCAGGTCACCCATCACGTTGCAGTGGTGGAGGAACAATGCGGCAACCCTTCATCTATCTTAAGGACTAGCTATGTCCGGATTCCCGATCCCTCCAAACCGGATACCCGCGGAGGGGAGGACGTCACTCAAGGCCTGAAGCTAGAATCAGGCAGCGGGCTAGATTCATTGGAAAACATCCAAGACTCCAAACCTTCGAGTTTGGAAACTCCTTGGCCCCTGAGTCTCAGATTGGGTAAGGATTCGGATTCAATTCCACCCACCCACCCAAACATACGCGATCTATCCCAAATTAGGCAAGAGCCCGAAGAAACAGTACACCATTACTGGGCCAGATTCCTCCTGATGATGAACAGGATAAAGGACTGTCGCGAGGAAGACACAATTTCATTCTTCTGCAATAATTGCACGGACAAGGGAATCCTCAACGCCATAAGTTGTCGTGAAATTACACGCTTTGCCGACTTGGTGTCCATAGTACGAAAGTACTGTGCGACGGAAATCGCCTGGAAAACCGAAATAAAATTTTGGGTTAATCCGGCCCTGAATACAAACCTAGTCCGAAATAAAAGGGTGCATTATCACAATTCACATGGGTTAACTACCAAAAAGCAAAAGCCCTCTACGAGGCAAGGAACCGTACTGGAGGGATGGATCAACGGACCCTGCAAAATTCATAGTACAGCGGATGCAATACCAACACACAGCCTTAGAGCATGTTGGATACTCCGGCAGGTGGCCAAAAGTGGTGAGGATCTACTCCTCCCAAAAACCACAGAGCACCATCCCGTGGACAACAATGCGGTGTTAACGGTCTTTGAGACCTTCACGTCAAATAATAGACGCAATCGAACACTCCGCAGCATAGCCGAAATCTGCCATGTAGCAGAAATAAATCCTTGGGGTGACACGGCTATTACCTTCACCGCCAGTGATGAACCCAAATTCCGAACAGCCCGAGCACCAACCGCACTAGTCCTCAGTCCAATCGTGGACGACTTTTGACTCACCAAGGTACTCATGGACGGCGGCAGCGGATTAAACCTCATCTATGAGGAAACTCTTAAAAAGATGGAAATAGACTGGAGCCGCATTGAGCAAAGCAACACAACCTTTAGAGGAATCATCCCCAGTCGGGAAGCACGCTGTGCTGGAAAAATCACACTAGACGTGGTATTCGGCACGCCGGATAATTACAGGTCCGAAGAAATTACATTCCAAGTGGCCCCATTTAGCAGCGGATACCATGCTCTATTAGGGAGGGAGGCATTTACAATCTTCCAAGCCATACCCCATTACGGGTACATGAAGCTCAAAATGCCCGGGCCTAGCGGAATCATCACTCTTGTTAGTGATCTAGACATAGCACTCTGCGCCAAAAATAAGACAGCTACACTGGCCCTTGAGGCACTATCCGAGGCCCTAGCGGCCGAAGAACTAACTGCGCTGCGCTCCATGGTGAACAGGGACGACGTGATACTCCATAAAAGATCCAGGTCCACCTCCTTTAAGCCGGCAGACGAAATAGTCAAATTTCAAGTCCATCAAACGGACCCTACAAAAACAGCTTCCATCGGGGCACAATTAAACCCTGATGTCGACGCCGCACTGCGAGAGTTCCTACGCGAGAACTGGGACATTTTTTCCTGGCACCCTTCAGACATGTCAGGAATCCCACGCAGGCTGGCCGAATATAGCCTAAATATCCTAAAAGGATTGAAGCCAGCCAAGCAGGCTCTTCGACGTTTCTTCAAGCCTAAAATACAAGCCATGGGAGAGGAACTAGCCAAGCTATTGGAGGACGGATTCATCAGAGACATAAAACATGCGGACTGGCTAGCAAACCTGGTGATGGTACCAAAGAAGGACAAATCCTGGCGCTTGTGCGTCGATTTTAAGGACCTTAACAAGGCCTGCCCAAAGGATCCCTTCCCCCTCCCCCGCATAGATCAAATCATCGATGCTACCGCAGGACACGATTCACTGTGTTTCCTCGACGCATACTCCGGCTACCATCAAATCAAAATGGCAGAGCCGGACCAAGCCGCAACGGCATTTATCACACCATACAGCCCATTTTGCTTCAACACAATGCCCTTCAGGCTAAAAAACGCCGGCGCAACATATCAGCGCATGATTCAGACATGTCTGGCAAACCAGATCGGCAAAATAGTGGAGGCATACGTGGATGACGTGGTCGTTAAAACCAAGCATGTTGAAACTCTAGTAGACGACTTGAGGGTCACATTCGACAACCTCCGAACATATGACATCAAGCTCAATCCGGAAAAATGCGTTTTCGGCGTACCCGCCGGAAAGCTCCTGGGATTCATCATCTCCAGTAGAGGCATCGAAGCCAATCCAGCCAAATCCGAGCGTTGTCACAATTGGCTACCCCAACAGACCTCAAACAAATACAAAAATTGACCGGATGCATGGCGGCTCTAAGTCGCTTTATCTCCTGCTTGGGAGAAAAGGCATTACCCCTTTATCGCCTCCTCCGGCGCACCGAACACTTCGAGTGGACGAACGCCGCCACGGTCGGACTCAACGAAATAAAAGCCATATTGGCAACAACCCCAGTCCTGGCCGCGCCAAACATTGGTGAACCAATGCTATTATACATTGCGGCAACTCATCAAGTAGTAAGCGTAGTGCTCGTCGTCGAGCGAGAAGTGGACGGACACAAATTCCCCCTTCAAAAGCCGGTTTACTATGTGTCCACTGTCCTTACTCCATGCAAATCACGGTACCCACATTATCAAAAGATAGCGTACGCAGTATTTATGGCATCCCGGAAGCTGCGACACTACTTTCAAGAGTGTTCGATAACGATAGCCTCGGAAGTACCACTTAACAATATTATAAACAACCGCGCCGCGATGGGCCAGATTGCCAAATGGGCCATTGAGCTCCTCCCGTTCGACATAATTTACAAGCCACGGCGAGCTATTAAGTTGCAATTTCGCTGACTTCGAAATAACTAGAGAGCTGGAGGAAGCCGAACAGCACTCCTAAAGGAAGCCCGCCCCCGTCACCGAGGATTCAATATCTGATCCCATTCGCACTTTCGACCGGGCGATGCACCAAAAGTTTGGCCGGTGCATGGGAGCGATTGCGATGTTTGCGTCCCCATATAGGGAGTCCGTCAATCTACCCGCTATCTAGAATAAAGTCAAACGGACCCCAATACGAGACCGAGGCCGAATCAGTAGGTACCCTCTACATCGTCCCGTAATCAGTATCATAAGGCAATTGCGAACCCCTGAAGTGCGCTGAGACTTGCGATACCTCGCGATATCGCCAATGAATGGAGCTCGACGCCAAGGAGATTCCGAAAAATGGGCAGCGCTTAGCAGCAGAATGGACAGTGACGTACGAACGCCACATCGCACCGCTCCGTCGGACGAGGCACTCAACATTTCAAAATGTGGCTGGCAAAACAATCAGGCGGCTGGCGATCATCCCATCTCGACCCGATCGCGCAGAAACGTGACAACGGTTGCCAATTCCCATATATATTTTTTTCGGAGATGGCCTACTTCAAGACCACTCCGTCAGTCTATGGAACCGGACCAGGGTCAGAGCAGTCCGTACACCGGACAAGACAACTTCACAGAAGAAAACACGAAGTACACTACATACGGTGAACACCAAGTTACGAGACCCTAACCCTCCACCACTCAGTCCAGCTCCCCCACTCCAACACCCTCTCCTCCTCCCCCCCCCGCTGCCCCCCCCCTCCCGCCGCTCCCCCTCCCCCACTCTCCCATCCCCTGACACCACACCACCGGCTGCACACCCTAAACCATCACAGCACCCCAACCCCTACCCCCCCTCCCCGCACCTCTCATCACTCCCCCCTCTCAGAAACCGACGCCACACCCAGCCTCCGACCCATGTCCTTTCTTGCGCGATCCAGTTAAAAGTTGAGGAGATGCAGGGGACCACTCAAGTCGCCCACGAAATACATGGCCATTGCCGGGCAGTACCACGCGCCCGGGGGACAACGGTAACCATTTTCCGGTTCCTAAGGGCCAAAAAAGACTAGTTGCTTAAATTTTTATGCAAAAAAGGAGAGAACTCGGCCCGCAATGAGAGCGCATTCAAGAGAGAGAGCACCGCAATACATGAAAGTGCAGAGCTTAACACGAGAGCACGGTAAAGACGAAGGGTCCAAGCGAGCGTAGAGACATTGTACAAAAAAACTCGGATTACAATCACCATGAAAACGCTGACACGAGCGTTTCGCGCTTGGCTCTTCGGAAGCTCCTTCGCACGATGACTAGATACATCTGAGATAAAACAGGAAGGGCGGACACCACCTTTTGGCAGAAATTCGAGCTGACTGACGCGCGACGTACAGTATCCGACGCCTAGGCCGATCTCGGATCTTGATCTTTTGTAAGCAAGGCGCGTACTAGTGAGACAACTATTGGCCAACGGATCGCTCGGAAGACAGCAAATAGGAGCAGGGAGCCAACAAGTAGCGGGCGTAGGTAAAGCGCATCTCTCCTTATTCGTGCTTGACTCAGCCAAACCAGCACATCGCATCGACGGCCACAACCGGAGCGGGACCTCCTCTCCGATATCAATTCCCCATCAGCCTTGGCGCGCGTGTGAAATAACGGTCTGGAGGATCTGCAAGCAGATGGCTTGACAGTGGCTTAACCCTCCTATAGTCAGGAGGGAACCCACAAGAAAAAAATACTTATTGAGTCAGGCGAATACAATGCACACCAAAATGGAAATAGATGCGGCCGCTTAAAAACCGGTTAATTACCGAGGCAGGGCAGAGGATATCAACTTTAAGTTGAGTCATGAAGGAACACAAAGCATTGCACTCGATAATATTATTCTAAAAAGTTAATCTTGGGTGGTGTGACCTGATCTTCATATCGCGGGTTGTACACGTTACCGACTCCCACCCAGCACGCATCTATCACTAAAACGAGGGGCCACTATCGCCACATTCTTCATCTAGTGTCAAGAACAAAAAACGAGTATAAAACGCTGCGTGTGGCGAAGGCAAAAAGTCGACTGAAATGCCGCTATGCATCAGGTCCTAGCAACCCACAAACCAAGCGGTCCACGCTCGAATCGAGAATAGATGGTTCTTATTATGGAGTCGCATTAAAACCCAGAATTAGTGGCTCCTCTATAACGGCACACGTAGTGGACACGCAGACTGCGAGGTGGAGGAGCTCGAACTCCGTACTCTGAGCGGCGGACCATCGCCGCGAATCGACGTACGCGATACCACCACCATTTTTTATGGTGTAGCCATCGATGTAGAGACATATTCGCACTGTGACATAGATCGAACTGCGACTCTCGATGCGCATTGGCGTACGAAGAAAGAGATATGTCTCCGACGTCATCGAATCGGCGATAGTGATCGGATACCTTAGGAGGACAGAGGGATAGTAGCAAAGACACGAGTCCGCATTTACGAGGACATACAGCGGTTTCGCATACACCAAGTCAGAGAGACAGCTCTACGTTGCCTAGAGCGTATAACAATTCGTGCAAACTATACCCCCCGGAGGCTCCACTGTCTGTCTCCGCTCGGATAAGAAAAACACAACACAGCCTAGAGGCAACTGGAAGAGCGTCCTTCACACTCCATGCGGACCAAGTCTGACCGGGGCGGGAACCGTCCTGACTGCTGATTGCAGGCCATCATCGACACTATGACCCGAACACATGGAACGCACCGCCAAGCTCCGAAGATTCTACGCCTACACCGACTTCTATATGTTAGCTCCTCCACTTGTCGCACATCCCTCTGTTCTCAGCCCAGGTGCCGGCATACATCGTATCATGTCGCCCTGTGCCCATTTTTCTGTTATAGCTTTATTGTCTCTAGGCCCCAAAAATGAGCACTTATGAGGACCCACACGGAGCAGGTACGAGATCCTAGCTAGCCTGCCCCTAACCTACATTATACCACCCTGGGGGCTTCTTACAAAGATTAAACTTATTCACCTGGCAATAATCACGCCAAAGCACATGCGTTACTATCTCTCCTACCGTACTGGTTTCACCATTATCATTCGCGATACTGACTTGAAGTTGGTATGTGTCCAACGCTGGTTGGAACCTGGCTTTGTAGGCTTATGGCATACGTTCCCGGTAATTCGGCTAGGGCCAATAAGGGAGCACTCGCTGGCGTATTGTACGTAGCCGCTGCGTTCCGTCGTCGCGCGCAGAGCACCTCTACGATTGTTACTGCCAGGCCGGATGTGTACCTCAGACTGGGTGAAGCCGAAAGCTAGCGTTCTTAAGGGAATATTCGTCGGTGAACAAAAGATGATTTTTATTTATTCCATATCTGCCCCCAGATGTTTTCTGCGTTTCTATCGCAGTCCGGACATGCACTTTAGGGCATGCTTACCCAGGGAAAGGAACCCTTAATGGAACTATTCTCTCTGGAAGATGTTTCTTACTACCCATGTAATATAACATAACTAGTTGGGCACTTGTCTGATAAAGCACTAATGACCCCTACGCCTGGTCTCCACGCATGCCCCGGTTCTTACATAACCGAGGGTATTCGGATACACTCCGGACTGTCGGGTCCCGAGGTTGAAGCGAAAAGGTCCGCCACGACAAACGATCTACAATCCGGCTAGAAGGCATCATACATGTCACTTTAAAATTACATAGTCAATTTGACTGGTTGAATTCCTCTTCAATGCCATCCAATAGGCTGTCTAGTCTACAGTCCTGTTGGGAATACTTTGCGGCCAATTCTACTTGGCCGTACACTAAACTCACAGGGATCTCCTTGCCATCAGGCCCCACAGGTCCGACTTCGGCCATGTGGTTCGGGTCAGCCTTCGTGTACCGTGTCTTCACCATTGCCCAGCTTCCCTGGCGCCCTGACGGCAGGCCGATATCTTCCATAATCGGAAGCGCCGCCGTGCTCCCTTCAGCTTTTCTGCAAGCTCTCCAAGGCCTTCGGGTATGGAGACGGACGGCCACAAGGCCTGGGCAACGCCTTGCATCACCTGCCGAACTCGTTCGTGCAACTGCGAGAGCTCGGGAAGAAGATCACCCGTCGAACCAGGCATCTCTTCGGCAGGACGACCTGTTAGCATACCTACAGACATAACTCTGTCAGCCAGCTTCCTCGCCGAACTCTTTTTCAAAGTTCGTTCAAGCACTTACTAAATATGCCGCGTCGAAGCCGCCGATTCTCCTTAACAGAGTCCGACAGTTGGGCACGAACATCTTTTAGTTCCACGCCCAGCTTGGTGTTGGCATCTGGAGATCATTCTTCTCCTGCCTCACCCTCGTAAGCACGCTCTCACCGGCCTTCAGCTGGCGTATGAGCTGTTGCTTATCCGGATTTACTCCACGTCATCTGCAATTTTATCGTCAGATCTGCATATACGCGCATTCTAATAGATACTTATCATTCGAAGGATATGTTACCAGAGGGGGTCTCTTTGGGCTCCCCTGCTGCGGCCAGTGCGGCCTGAAGTTGGGCTTTGCACTCTTCCAGCTCCTGGGACAGTTGAGTATTCTTTTCTGTAAGAACCTGCATAACAAATGATCCTTAAATCAGTTATCCTAACTGTTTCAAGTCTCAGGGGCTACTGATATATATAATCACAAATTTTCTCACCCGTATGTCTTTTACATACTGCTCCGTGGCTCTGGCTAGACCATTTTGAGCGGCACGGAGGTGCGCATCTCCCGAGTTGAAGGCATCCAATGCCTCTTGGGAGAAACAAGCGTCACGAAGAACAGTCCGGCGACGCCTGTGGTTCATGGCACTTTCCACCTCGGAATGGGTGGCGGACAGTTTATCCGCATCCTCTGTCGGAGGAGCACCCGGCGCACGCCTTGTATTCGTTCCCGCCTCCGAATCCGGCCTTGGAGCCTGGCTTGTGGAGGCGCGATTGGTAGCCTCTCCGGGTATAGTTCGGCGAGCTCTCTTTTTCCTGAAAAGAAGGCATGGGCGTAAATATGCCTCCGCAAATAATGTCTTGCAATAAAGACGACGCGCCGTACCGCTGCGCCGGTGCCTCAATCCGGACTGCAGATCTTTTCAGCCTGCCTGACCTTGCGGCCCCTTGTTGGCTAGTTGCCACAGGCTCCACCTTCTGCCCCGAGGACCTCCCCTGCAAAACACGGCTGTTATACGGCAATCAAAAAGCGCAAGGATGGATCCCTTTTTACGTGTTGGGACTTCGGTCTCAGTCACCTGTGAGGCTGGAACTAGCCCAGGGTAATCGGCCGTAATGGCCACCAAGGCGTTGTCATTACTCCATTGGTAAAATACCCCGCCGATCAGCTCCACAGATACGTCCGGATCCTCCTGGGAGCCGGGTCAAGGGACCGTCCAGGGTCCTCGGGTGGAGGAGGGCTGTTTATCTCCTTTACTGCCTGGCGCAGCTCCTGCGATGAAATCGCTAGAATGAATACTTAACTACGGGAATACGAAATGGATGGGCAATAAAAAGTCTCCGCTTACCCAGCCCGGAGGATTGTACATAGAAAATCCGCCCTGCGGGTTGACACGAAGGAATTCCTCCTCTTCTCCCTTGTACAAAGTGGATAAGATCTTTATTAGATCGCAGCTGATCCCGGCCCTTTGCGGCCGTGGCGGGTGGCGTCATCCTCCCCGTTGAAATCCCACATGGGGTGGCCTCTATACTGAAGCGGCTGCACCCCCCGCAATGACATGTGGCCATGACCTCGATCATGGTCAATCCGGATCGAGCTAAAAAACTTATCCGGCTCATCAGGTAAAGAATGTCCCTGTCATCTTCCTCCAGGGAGCTCCGTGGACGCCAGCTCCGGTGCTTCTTCAAAGGGGCGTTGTCGAACTCAGGAAGGCCGATCCGAATAGGGTCCGGGAGGGGGACATCTTCTATATAAAACCATTCTGAAGGCCAGTCTTCGGACGTCTTCTTCGGGGTCCCGGACAGGTATCCGGTCCCGGCAATACGCCACACTTCGGCTCCGCCCACTTGATATATTGACCCCTTCTTAGAACGGGGCACAAGGCAGAACAGCTTCTTCCACAGAGCGAAATGAGCCTCACAGCCCAAAAATAACTCGCAAAGGGCTACGAATCCCGCGATATGCAGCAGGGAGGCAGGCGTAAGGTAACTGGAGGCCGTAGAACTCCAGAGCCCCCGGAGAAACGGATGAATTGGGAATCCGAGCCCTCTTACCAGATAAGGGACAAGGCATACCCGCTCTCCCTTGGAGGGATTGGGAAGGCTCTCCGCTTGCTCTCCGCCATTATAGGTGGCAAGCCCGGCTCGAACCAGGACCATGTACGCTGGGGGAAGAAATCCCTTGGTCTAAAGCATCACTAATTTGCTGTGCGGGATGGAACATCTCTCCCAATCTCCAGGTTTGGAGCTAGGGGAGTGAGAGGAGGAGCTGCGTCGACCGGCAATGATGGAATGGATCTATGTCGAATGCGCTCCGATGAAGGCTCGCCAAGGGGGATGGTGTGATTTGGATCTGAATCCTCATCTTTTTAAATAGGCGGCTCATTCACACAGCTAGGGGGGTAAATATGAAAACACCCTGGCTCTTCACATTCGCTCGACACGTGGAAAGTGGCCATTATTGGGCATAGAAGCCGAGGAGTACAAATATCCACAAGAAACCGGACATTATTTTGACAAGTACACAGAATTTGGAGAGGAACCCACCTTGCAATGCCGAAGACAATACTGCGCGCTGGACTCGTCGTCATTGAAGCCTGGTTCGGGGGCTACTGAGGGAGTCCTGGATTTAGGGGTCCCCCGGACAGCCCGGACT